>NC_141034.1:40810000-41110000 GCF_052040795.2 Danio rerio
TATATATATATATATATATATATATATATATATATATATATATATATATATATATATATATATATATATATATATATATATATATATTACTTTGTTAGATTACTTACTGTAGTTAATGTTAAATGTTAAATATATATATAGTGACTAAATATAACTAATAAAGCATTTTTTTGTGAAGTGTTATGTTTTTTCTTTAAAATATTTGCTCACTTCTGCTTGTATTTTGCTAAATCATCTCTTTTTTATGATTCAACATTTTTTATTTTCTTCAATAATTTAACAGCACCATCAGTTTACACACTTTATTCCATATTTACCCTCCCAACCTCAACAGCGGCAGTTACAGTAATTGGATGTTGCTATCATAAATCCAGTAAATACAAATAAATAATATAAACTCAATAAATAAAGAAGCACTCATACAAAAAAATAATAATAGTAAAACAACAACAATAATAATACAAAAATAAATAAAATAAGATTATTACAGTTTTACTGTGCATCTGACCAAAGTGACCTTACTCATCCTCCAAAAATGCCAAATAATTTCCCCATCTTCTCTGATAAACATCCAATTTCTCAAGTAATCTATATGTGATTTTTTTCATATGCCGCCACCTTCCCCAATTCCATAACCCATTCTTGAAATGATGGTGGACCTGATGAACGCCATCCCCTCATAATGATTTGTCTTCCACTCATAATACTTATTTGAATCTTCACACCAGACCCCAACAAGAACGAGTCTCCTGGTACATATATTCAAGGACAAAATGAAAAGCAGCATCTAGAAACATCCTGAATGTAACTGTGCACTTTAGCAAGAAATTACTGTATCTTAGAACAGCACATGCATCAAGTCTCGTTCTTCACTCTTTATTTTACTAAATTATTTCTTTTTTTATGACTCAACATTTTAAAAAATGTTCTTCAATAATTTAACAGTTCCATCAGTTTACACATTTTTAACGTCCCCTTTCCTCTCCCCTCCCCAACAGCAGCAGTTACAGTAATTAGATGTTGCTATTATAAGTCCAGTAAATGCAAATAAATAATAACTCCATTAAAAAACACACACATACAAATAATAAGAATAGTAAAACAACAATAATAATACATACAAAATAAGATTATTACACTTTTACTGTGCATCACTCCACAGTGACCTTATTCAGCTTCCTAAAATGCCAAATCATTTCCCCATCTTCTCTGATAAACATTCAATTTATCAAGTAATCTATATGTGATTTTTTTTCATATGCTGTCACCTTCCCCAATTCCATAACCCATTCTTGAAATGATGGTGGACCTGCTGAACGCCATCCTCTCATAATGATTTGTTTTCCAATCATAATACTTATTTGAATCCACTCAGACATCTTCACAATAGACCTCAGCATGAACGGGTCTCCCGATACATATATTCCCGGACAAAATGAAAAGCAGCATCCAGAAACATCCTGAATGTAACTGTGTACTTTAGCCCAGAATTCCTGTATTTTAGAACATGAGTACATGGCATGCATCATGTCTCCTTCGTCACTCTTTATTTTGCTAAATTATTTCTTTTTTTTATGATTACATTTTTTATCTTTTATTTTTTACAATTTCTTCAACAATTTAACAGTAGCATCAGTTTACACATTTTTAAGGTTCCCTTTCCACCTCCCCTTCCCAACAGCAACAGTTACAGTAATTAGATGTTGTTATCATAAATCCAGCAAATATTGATGAATAATATGAACTCAATAAATAAAATACAAATAATAATAATAGTGCCAAATAATTTCCCCTTTATACCCGATAAATTTCAATTTATCAAGTAATCTATATGTAATTTTTTCATATGCTGCTACTTACCTGATTCCGTAACCTGTCCTTGAAATAAAGGTGGACCTGCTGAGTGCCATCCCCTCATAATGATTTGTCTTCCACTCATAATACTTATTTGAATCCACTCGGTCATCTTCACACCAGACCCTAACACAATCAAGTATTCCAGTGCATATAAAGTTGAAATCAGAATTATTAGCCCCCCTTTATATTTTTCTTTCTTTTTTAAATACTTCCTAAATTATGTTTAACAGAGCAAGAAAATTTTACAGTGTGTCTGATATTTTTTTTTTCTGGAGAAAGTCTTATTCGCATTATTTTGGGTAGAATAACAGCAGTTTTTAATTTTTTAAAACTATTTTAAGGTCAAAGTTATTAACCTATTTTAAGCTAGATTTTTTTTGATAGTCTACAGAACAAGCCATCATTATACAATAACTTGTCTAATTACTCTAACCTGCCTAGTTAACCTATTTAACCAAGTTAAGCCTTTAAGTGTCACTTTAAGCTGTAGAGAAGTGTCTTGAAAAAATCTATTGTAAAATATTATTTACTGTCATCATGGCAAAGATAAACTAACCAGTTTTTAGGAATGAGTTATTAAAACTGATATGTTTTAATAACATATGATATGTTCTAATAATTCAGGGGGGGGGGGTAATTTTGACTTCAACTGTATTTCAGTATAAAATGAAAAGCAGCATCCAGAAACATCCTGAATGTAACTGTGCACTTTAACCCAGAATTCCTGTATTTTAGAACAGCACACGCATCAAGTCTTCTGCTTTACTCTTTATTTTGCTAAATTATCTGTATTTCTGCACAGAATACAATTTACAAAAACACCTATGTACAAAATTAATCTTTAAAATAAGATAATTAAATAATAAATCTGTCATGCAAGTTTTCAAACGCGAACTTAAAAACCTGCTGTTGCAGCATCTTCAATAGCAAATATTTTTTCCATAAGTGTGTATATACAGCAAGAGTCGGAAAGCAGCATTAAATAATTTAAGAGCATATGAATGTATTTTCCACAAGTTATTTTGTGTACTGCTTCTTATGCTCTCTGTATTAAGCATGCGCTTTGAATCTTGCAGGCCAGAGTCTGTCACTGAGGCAGCTTGGGATATGCGGCCCTGCTCCTCGCCGCGGTCTGAGCTTCTGTGCGGAAACCGGACTCGGTCATCATACGCAGCTCAGCGGAGCAGACCACATCCAAAACGTAGGAGGCATTTCGCCTGACTGCGCCATGCTATGGGTTAAATCACACGGTCGGGACTCGCGTCTGTCAAGCCGATCCAACTCTGCTTTAACACTCACAGACACAGAGCAGGACAACAAATCAGATCAGGAGAACGGTAAGTCCAGCTGTGTTGATAACCTTACATTGGGCTAAATGATGCTGACCTAAAACTGGAAAAATACTCATGAGGGAGTCAAAGGAAAGTCACCTCAAGGGCAAGGATGTAATTTGTTAGAGTTAACAATGGGTATCCAATGACTAGTTGAGCTGACAATATTAATGGATCGACCGGTTACGTTCGGAGCCTAAGGGGCACGGTGGGAGACTCCGAGAAAATAACATAATTTCCTGAAGCGTATGAGCAAACGCCGAAGCAAACGGCTAGACGCTTCCTCTGGGCCTGTGCCGAATCGTAGATGGCTTTGTTAAAGTCACTCATATTGGTGTGCGGATCCACAGGGTGTTGCTGGGCCTGTGAACAAACGCTACGGTGGATGAAGAGGGGCCCACTGGTTTGAAGTGCAAATTGGTGTGCGTCGAAAAAATCCTAATGCCTTATGGATTAGGGAGTGCTTTTGAAAAAACAAATTGTCTATATATGAAATACATGCATGTCAAAGCACATACATCTGTATTTTAATTCTTTATTTTTTTCAGAGGATGCATAAATAGGATTTCTTTTTATTTTTGGTGGCGGTGACTGTTTTGGGGGCGAGTTTATTTACTGTTGTTGTGATTTATCTGCTTGGTTTTGCTTTTATTCGGAGAACAGTGTATGTGCCAAGCTTTTTAATTCACATTCATATATTCTCTATTGAGTTACTGCAGACATATGCAAGATTAGTTTGGAATAAAAAAGGGTTTTAAAATGTTTGTTTCTTTTGCTGTGCTTTGATTTTTTTTCTTCTTCTACGAATGGATATTTGTTGCAGAATATGTTGCTTGAAATAGAGGAATGGAAACATAAGGGAACGTAATCCTAGTCATTGTAGGCTAAACATTTCTAATGGAGGATCTGTAGTGTCTTATGTTTAGCGTTCACCACATTGATCAAAGGAAACCGCATCTGAAATGCACACGCTCAATTTACGTGTCACATTAGACACTATTTACTGCTGCAAGCTTCTCGTTTGCTGTGATATAATGTTTAATATAGTGCAATAATTCACCATTGAGAAGCTGTTGTCAGAGTTTAGTTTATAATATGTGACCATAGAGTGATATACAGTGGGGACCAAAAGCAATGTCCTTTGGAAAAATTTGCTTTTAATGTCCTTGCAAGTTAGGATATGAGGGACATGTTGTCATCTCATCAATATGGCTTTATTTTAATATGCTAAAAGCAGAGAAAAACAAACAGCTCACAGGAAGAAAAGTATACACTGACTACATGATAATCAGTTATTAATATTTAATTGGCTCTCCCCCATTTCATTAGTAGCCATTCTCCTGTGCATTCCTCGATAAACAAATTTTCTTGTGTTATAATAAATGAAACAATTAAAACACAAGCAAAATATGTTTAGAAAATATACATCAACATAACATCAATATGCTAAATAAAGATCAATTGTGGCCACTACTCTAGCTCTGTACTGTAATGCATTTCATTTAATCAACATTTAATATTTAAATCTATACATTGGACAGCAAAGATTAAAACTTTAAAATTTTGTGGTTTGTGTAATCTACTTTAAAGTGGAAATTAAAGCTGTATGTTTTGATTCCTATCATAAAACAAACAAAAAAGTGTATTCTGCAGTTTTGTAGGTCTAATTAAAACATCATTATGAATTTCTGTGTGCAATTCTCAAACCAAGACCATCACATTTTACTGTATTGTATGAATCATTTGTAATGAAAAAAAAAAAAAAAATATATATATATATATATATATATATATATATATATATATATATATATATATATATATATATATATATATATATTTACACATACTAACTGATAATTTGAATGACTATTAGAGCAATTGTTATATTGAATATATTGAATATCAGGTATTTTTGTTTGTTGTTAAAAATATTGCTCCAAATAGATTAATTCTTTCATTATAGGCCATGGAAATTCAGCTTTGTATTCAGTGTAGGAATGCCCCGTATCTTATTTCCAGGATTCAATTAATTGATAAAGATTTTATAACAGTATACAGTATTAATTACGGTATTAAATTGCATAAATAATGTAAAAAAATTCACAATAAAACTGGTTTAAAAAAAGAACTTACAAACATCAAGGTTTACCTCATAATTACATAATTATTTTAAATGACAAAAAGTACCTCAAACATTTGAGTACACATAAATAGACGATTTTGCAGACTGGGGCTGAATCCTCTGACTGGGCTGATGATAAAGCACTGCTGCATGGCACAGAGACTAGACATTTATTGTTTGACTAAATATGCTACAAATATATACCAAAAATATATAATTATTTTGTTCTACAGGTGACGCAGTGGCGCAGTAGGTAGTGCTGTTGCCTCATAGCAAGAAGGTCGCTGGTTCGAGCCTAGGCTGGGTCAGTTGATGTTTCTGTGTGGAGTTTGCATGTTCTCCCTGCGTTCGCGTGGGTTTCCTTCGGGTGCTCCGGTTTCCCCCACAGTCCAAAGACATGTGGTACAGGTGAATTGGGTAGGCTAAATTGTCCGTATATGAGTGTGAATGAGTTTGTGTATATGTTTGCCAGAGATGGGTTACGGCCGGAAGGGCATCCGCTGTGCAAAAACGTGCTGGATAAGTTGGCGGTTCATTCCGCTGTGGCAACCCCAGATTAATAAAGGCACTAAGCCGACAAGAAAATTAATGAATGAATGAATTTCACAAAAATTGTTGCTAAAAGTGATAATATTGTCATTTTGAAGTAATTTTATTCCACTGATTATATAATGATTATTTAACAGCATAATAATGCAAATAGCCATAAACACTTTGAAATACTTATCATAATTAATGTAATTTAGATTCTATATTTTATTGTTAAAAAGTTTATTTTATTTAGTTTTTTCTATTTAGGATTGCATGATACTGGAAAAATTTGACATTGCGATATTTTTTTTTCTCCCTGCAATATATATTGCCATACAATTTCACTAGATGACTTAAATAGCTCTATTTCGAAAGTCATTACTTTAGATTGATTGGGATGATTTGTATCGAACTGAAATATCAATATATTCTATGTAATTTAGTATATACATATAATTAAACAAACTACAGTCATAAACAACCACGATGGAACAAATATTTAAGTAAAATAAACATTGCTTTATGGTTTACCAAGGAGTATCTAACAGCATTCGGGTACAGAAAGTTAATAATCAAATAAAAAGAGCAATGTAGAGTCTTCATCACATAAATAATTCAATAAAATGCATTTTTATGCTCTTCATGTTCTCTTAAGATGCTTTAAACTCTTAAAATGATCACACTGGCCTTAAAATCACATGAAAAATGTTAAACTTTCACTTTATAATGGTTAAATTCTGCAGTCTCCACGAATATCATGAGTTTTGACATGTGGATTTATCTACATTCATAACTCAACATTGTATATCTTGCGAATCAATGTGACTATTGCAGATTCCAATATCAATGCTCAAACAATATATTGTGCAGCCCTAGTCCTATTATATACTATTAACTATCCATAGTAATTCTTAATAGGTAAATGTACAAATATTAACTCTGACACAGGTGAGGTAGACCGGTGTAAAATGGCTCCAATGTTAAATATGAATTTGTAAATGTATAGGCAAAAATTATTGAGGTTGTCTCCAAGTATTGCAAGATAAATCAATATATTAATTATTGTGACAGGCTTTTATTACAGTAATGACAAAAAAGCACAAGCATTTTTACCAGTGCTTTCGAACTTTTGGAATCCACTGTACTCTATGTGCAATTCGTAAACGTTTCCTACTATATGTACCTGCAAAACATCTTTGTGCTTTAAAAAAATACTCTGGGAGCAGTGTTTGATTCAGACATGCAGGTGAGGAGTAGTATTTGACCAGCATATTCCAAGCTATTTTTCTTCTATTCTTTTCTGTGGATTGGGTCTGGGACTTGGTCCGTTTGAGTCAAAATATAATGATGTAGCTGAGAGCGGGCTGTCTGCTTCACAGCACTCCATTAAGAGAATGAGGTCAAGTTTCCCTGCACAGTCGTTCAGCTTCTGTATCTCCACATCTTTGCCCAACTCTCTCCAGTCTGCTATGCAAAACACGTTAAAACTGTATTATAGCGTAGGCCTCTACGTATCCGGCCTAGGGACTAGTCATTATTATATAAAGTTATAGACGACTCTGGAGAGTGACTATGATTATTTATTAGTCAGTCGGGTGTTAAAATGTATAAAGGGCATTTTTCATCAATGATTAGCCTACATTTTGTAGAGTCAGTGTTTGATATACTTCGAGCTCTTTCGCAGTCTGTGGTCTTAGGGAAGTGCAATGCTTTAAAGCTTCAGCAGTACATAATTCTACAAATATTTTAATAAAAATATTCTTGATAAATGTGACACAAATAATGTTCTTTCACTTTGCCTGTAGTTCCTATAGGCATCCCTCTGTGAAGCGTTCATGCAAATGTGAGACGCCGTGTGATTTACTGTAACAATTAAGCTGCACTTTTAAAGGTATGAGACGGGTTTCCACAGAGACCTCATTGAGGCTTACTGTAAATCGTTCTGTGACGTGTCTTTGGCAACCCATATAAAGCAAGGCTTGAATTTCAGTGCATTTTTTGTGCATTGGGTCTGGGACTTGGTTCGTTTGAGTCAAAATGAAGAGTTTAGATGCAAAATCCTCTAAGTGCCATTTGAAATTTTTAATTAAAATTAGCATTTTTTTTCTCAGGCTGTTGTGTGTAATTTCAGTAAATTTAGCCTTGGTGCAAAGAATAGGTTATTTTCATTGCCTTTAAAGTGAAAAAAAAAAAAAAAAAAAAAAAGCCTGAGAAAAATGCAAATTTTAAAGAAAATTTTCATACAGCACTTAGAGGTTTTTGCATCTCAACTCTTCAAATATTATTTTTAGAAAATAAATTAATAAATAAATAAGTAAATAAATAAGCAATTTCTATGTTTTAGAAAAATAGAAAAAGAGCACATTTATTCACATACACTCAAAAAAATATGCTTGCTGCTTGTTCAAGCTAAAATGAGCTCAAACTAGGGCTGGGTAATAAAATGGGTATCGATATTTATTGACCGAACACCATTGTCAATATCAGTAAAAATATTTTGTTAAGTTTTTTTTTTTTTTTTCTTGTGCATCCTAGCCTAGCTGCTCAACTGAAAGATGTTTTAGTATAGGGGTAATGTTGTCATTTTACTTCACAATTTGTAATGTTGCAATATGTATTTGAATAATGATGGCTGGTTCCTTTACTTGAACGCTCAGATTTAGTTATCAGAATTTTTGATTGCATAGTTTGAGGTTTACTGTGTCAACATTATTCACACCTTACAGATGTTGACCTACCTTTGTACATTTTATTTATCAAGTTTAAGAGTCTCTTTAACCCTTGTTTATTTTTTTTATAAAAAGATCAGATATTTTGTTTAAATATTTTTGTTTTTGACTAATAAAACTGATTGCCTCAGTAATGTTGGTAAATTAAAATAAAGTTATTAAATAAAAAATCGTAATACTTCTAAATGGATTGTTAAACAAAAATTCAACAATTATCGATATCGATATTGTGAATTTTTTTTTGCAATATTGCCCAGCCTAAGCTGAAACATCACAATTTTTGACTTTTTTTGGGACAACTTAACTGTTTTATGTTCAATCCTCTTAAATTTGTAAAAACTACTAAGCTAACTTAATTTCTTCATGTTGTCTCAGCTCAAGTTGACTGTGTGGAACCCAGAATTTTTTACAGTGAAGATGAAATTAATATTTTTTCTTTTTAATCTGGCTGCAATTCCAGAATCAGCTAGCGTGATTAATTACCAATACAGTTTTTTTCCCTGCAACCTTTTAATCAGCTGTACTGACTGAGCCATAAGCTGTTGCAACATTATAGCTTTGTTGCATTGCATTGCAGCGCTCACTCACAGCAAAGACACAGCATTCGTACGGCACCTTTGAAAAGACCGCAGCAGTAGTGAAAATGCTGTTTGTATGTAATGCTGCTGCAGGGTGAAAAGCACTACTCACACCTGTTACATTTCAATCCCTCAAAAATCACTTACGCTGATTTCTGTCTGCTTTGTCTATCGGGTAATTTTGCCTTTTTGGGGGTCTTAAACTGATTAAATGGCTACATGCTGATTTATATTTAATAGGCTATTATCTATCTTCGTTATACATCATTACTCATTTAGCAGCAAGGATTTTTTCCTGCTGTGATTTGCAGTGCATTCTGTCAGCTTCTGACATTTTGATTGTCATATACTACCTGTTTAAGTCATGAATGAATGAGTAATAGTAAAACTGTAAGAAACAAGTGCAGTTATAGAAAGAAGACAGAAATAAGATAAAAACTTGTTGGGTTGTGACTGGAAGGGCATCTTCTTCATGAAACACATGCTGGATAAGTTGGCGGTTCATTCTACTGTGGCGACCCCTTATTAATAATGCGACTAAGCTGAAAAGAAAATGAATGAATGAATGAAGTAAAAAGCCCCAAAATATGAATAAATTGGAAATATTAAAATAATATATATATATATATAGCCTTCCTGGAATAAATGTTACATAAATATATGCAGTATGCTTTGCTGATTTATGACTAAACATTTAAGGATCATTTTATTTACTTCTAATGAAAAGCATCTAATAAATAGAAACATAATAGAATATAATATTAAAACAGAATTTTTTATCAAGTTTTTTTTTTATAAATTACAAAATGAGGTTAAAAAGGATGGGCTAACAATAAAAATATCAGTTTAATGTCCATTAGGTAGAAAAATAAGTGTTGTGATATAAATAAATTCAATCTGAATAATTAACAGTATACTGAAGTGACCACGATAACAATATTGTGCATATTTATTACAGCAAAAAAATTAATACAGAGATTATGAGATTACTGATTACTAATACTGAGATTATAATTACAGCGATTTAATTATAAAATAGAATTTGAAATAGATGCCAAGTTGTTTTTGACCGCATTTATGTATACAGTTGGTCAGAATTATTAGCCCCCATGTTTATTTCTTTCCCCAACTTCTGTTTAACATAGAGATTTTTTCAGCACATTTCTAAACATAAATTTTTAATAACTCTTTTCAAATAATTAATTTATTTATTTTATCTTTGCCATGATGACAGAACATAATATTTTAACATTTTTTTATTATATTGTTCAAGAGACTAGTATTCTGCTTAAAATGACATTTAAAGGCTTAACTGGGTTAATTAGGTTAACTAGGCAGGTTAGGGTAATT
The DNA here is from genome assembly GCF_052040795.2 of Danio rerio. Lineage (NCBI taxonomy): Eukaryota > Metazoa > Chordata > Actinopteri > Cypriniformes > Danionidae > Danio > Danio rerio. The sequence continues at coordinate 40,820,502 of NC_141034.1, forward strand.
AGGCAAGTTGTTGTATAACGATGGTTTGTTCTGTAGACTATCGAAAAAGTATACCTTAAAGGTGCTAATAATTTTAATAATTTGATAACTTTGATAAATTTAGCCGAAATAAAACAAATAAGACTTTCTCCTGAAGAAAAATATTGTCATACATACTATGGAAGTTTCCTTGATCTGTTAAACATAATTTGAAAAATATTTAAAAAAAAATTCAAAGAGGGGCTTATAATTGTGACTTCAACTATGTATATAAAAAATTATAAAAGTGCAGCCCCAAAATATGAATTAATTGGAATAAAATATATACTGAAGTCACATATATTTTAATAAGTATCCTACAGTCTTTAATAAATGTTACATAAATATAAAGAGTATGTGTTGCTAATTTATGACTAAACATTTTTGAAAATGATTTTATTTACAAATAATGTAAAACATTAAAGTGGATGTTTTACTTACATTTCGTTAGTATGGCAGGGTATAATATTTTCATGTTCCAATAATTGTTAAATTTTTAATCTAGTTTTTTTTCATAAATTACAAAAAAAAAAAAAAATGTTAAAAAGATAGACTAACAACAACAACAACAACAACAACAAGAAAATCAACAACAACAAAATCAGTTTAATGTCCATAAGGTGGAAAATGAAGCTAAAGTGTGCTCTATAAATAATCAAAAATGCAGAGACGGAATAATTAACAGTAAATGACTGAAATGACCATGATAACAATATGAATATAATAATTCAATACAGATGCATTTAATATGCTTTCTCTTGTATATACATTTTTTTTATAAATTGAATTTGAAATAGAAACCATGTGTGTGTGTGTGTGTGTGTGTGTGTGTGTGTGTGTGTGTGTGTGTATGTATGTATGTGCGAAAGTGAAATGTATTTATTTACAGTGCTGGTCAAGAAAAATAAATACACTTTGGTTGGTCAGATCGTGTGTAAACCTCACGATGTCACATATGGAGATTTGAGAGCTCTGTAATGCATGCGTGAACAAGAGTAATCATGGATGAGACGCACGGATCTCAAAACTCAAACATGAATGGTGCAAAGAAAGCGTTCAACACATATTTTTCTGCCCAGCATTAGGACTGCATATGCAATATCAGGGGAATGGTACTGTAGTTTGGAATCTGTATTGTGCAAATTTGTGCAGCCAAAATGTAAGTGAAATGTGCACATACCCATTTGGACAGCGACTGATCAAGACGCATGAAGTGACCAAGTGTAAATACTGCCATATGGGTAATTCTCCTGCTCACAGTGACTAAAATCCATGACCATATGAGGCATTTAAAGGGATTTGCACAAAAATGAAAAATCTGTCATCATTTTGTTCATGTTGTTCGGAACCTGTATCTCTTTCTTTCCTCTGTGGAGCAAAAAATAAGGTATTTTGAAAAATGATCATTTTATTATTATTATTATTATTATTATTATTATTATTGTTTTTAAGTCAGAAGAAATATGGTTTGTTTCCAAACCACAATATGCAGAACATAGAAGTCAGAGAGGTTTAGATATGTATAAAAATTTGTGTATTAATGTATAAGAATTTTCATTTTAGGTGGAACGTTCCCTTTAAGTCGGAAATCCACCTCTCTCTTTTCTTTCAACCCCCGTGGAGGGTCATATATCAGAGTCTGTTTTAGCTATAAACCATATTCATTGCTGGTATCATTTAAGATGATCCATTTTTAATGAAGCGCTTGAAGATATATCGCATAGTCAGAGATCTAGCGGCTCGGGGAACATCCAAACAAGGCTCCTTTCAATATAGGTAATAAACCAGTATTTCAGCGGTGCTGCTGCTGCTGCTGTGAATACATACACTTCTCCATCGGCTTTAACTGGGTGTGCATGTGAAATTTGTGTTGCTCTCTGATATTAATTTGGATTCTGTGCTTCACAGAAAATTTTATGAAGGTAGAAACATTTTTATCCTTTAACATAAAAGTCAAAAAGTTCTTTTTGCTCTGAGTAAAACAACATCAGACGAAGCCAGTCGCCAAGCAGAAAGAGAGTATATTCATGACTTAGTGAACATGTGTGAATATTTAAAGGAGCTATAAAGGGAATTAATTAATGTTGGAGACTTACTTATTAAGGGAACCTTCAAGCAAGACCTCCCACATGCAAAAAAAAAAAAAAATCATCAAAACAATTGAATGTACGAGCCAGGTTCGTTTCAAAGTAGAACTTTTTTTTCCTTCAAAGAAACTTCAGCTAATTTGTATTCCTATAAGGTATGTTGAAGCTTCTACAGTCTGGCCAAGAAAGACATTGTGACAAAAGTCATCACGGTGAACAAAAGTTAAAGAAGCTCTTCGTTTGGCCAGGAAATAGCCTGGAAACCCAGCTGCCCCCTGCTTTTGTCTGGCCTGGTCGCTATTATCAGAGGATAAATGACCCCTATCAGGATCTTCAGTGCCTGTGAAGCTTTCTCTCTGTCTTTCTTTCTCTCTCCTCGTACATGTGGGTGTTTGCGCTGTGTTTTCACACAAGAGGAGTGTGTATAGGCTCCATAATATACGTTTTCTCCCCCAAGGCCAATGAGGGATGCGGTCTCAGTTCTTAAACAGCATTTTAAAATCAGAGAGGAATCTTTTAAGGACGTGATCTTTTAAGCGTTCTCTCTTGTGTACTGTAGTATCCGCTCAACATTTCCATTTAGCACAATGATGGAGAATCCATTGCTAATGCACATTATCTATATTGACTACAGCAATTTGGATGGGTGAGAATGGCTCTATGGCAAGGGTATTCAGCTGGAGTTACAAGAGGTCGTGTCTATGTCATTTCTTTCCAGCAGAAATACAGACAATTTTGCAATAGTTAACAATTTAGATGTGGGTAGCTTGCAATCATCAAAGATGCAACATAGGCTCATTCTGAAAACGTAGCAATATACATTTATGGAGATCAAGAATTTTTTAGCCAGAAATATGCGTGACTGCATTTCATCCTTAAAATAAACGCTACAGGCCATTCTTTTTCGCACTTAGCAGCTGAACGCTTGCTTCCATATGAGCAGCTTTACCAATGTCACCACTTTGTCCATTGGCTCGCAGCGTACGTTGGCAGACTTGAGACACAGAGAGGAGTTGACTGCGATGACAAGGTTTGAGTCCAGTGAAGAACAAACTAATAAACAAGTACATAACAGGGTAAAAATGTGGTAAAATCTGAAAACGTCATAAAAGGGCCTTTTTTTGATTGCTTTTCAAAACACTGTCAAAGGTTGGGTTTAGGGAAGTGGGTGGGCGCCGGTCAATTGAGGCTGAGGGGTTCGGTCAGTCTGTCAGTCAGTCAGTCAGTCAGTCAGTTGATTGACAGCGGCCTCTGGTGGATTTATGTAAATGGTAATGGTGAGAGAAATTTGAGATCTCCAAAAGTACACAGTGGCCTCTGGGTGTAATGGAACATGGAGGACCACAATCCACAGTTCCGAACGAATGTAACCTGCAGATTAATAACTTTTTTGAATTTGTAGGGTAATTCAACATTTATAACAGTTGCAGAGAGATTGCCTCCCGCGTCATTCAATTCACGTGTATGAAAGCATTTTGGCTTTCCTCATTCATTCATTCATTTTCTTTTGGGCTTAATCCATTTATTATTCTGGGGTCACCAAAGCGGATTGACAGCTTATCCAGCATATGTTTTACGCACCAGATACCCTTCCAGCTGCACCTGGGAAACACCCATACATGCTCATTTACACATATACACTTTTATGAAGTAGGAGAACATGCAAACTCCACACAAAAATGCCAACTGACCCAGCCGGGGCTCGAACGAGCAACCTTTCTACTGTGAGGTGATTGTGCTACCCACTGCGCCACAGTGCTGCCCATTTTAGCTTCCCTGTTAAACAAGATGATAGAAAAAGTTGTGGTGGGACCTGAAGGCCTTCATAGATTATCAATTAAAGGTGTTTTCTGTCACTGCTTTAACCTGCATTAATGCATTCAGTGTAAAGCTGCACAATTAAACATTAAAAGATTGTGATCTCAATTCAAACCTTGACACTGACGCTGGTGAATGCTGTAGCCTTTACATTGTGTAACTAATGGGTGGCGACAAACAACCATCAAAGTTATGTCACTGAATTGGTTTTCAAAAATAATACATCTATAATGAAACAATAATGAAATCTCTTGTACAAGATGTTAGATTTCTATATTTAGCATTATTAGCAACAGTAGCAAAGATCATTTTTTGTATTGAATATTTTCCTTTTTTTCAGCTGGTTCTTTCTTAATTTTTATTTTTATTAAATTTACAGATTCTATTTGTCAGAACCAACTATTTTTGCAGTAATATTTTTATATAAATGGAAAGCAAATGACATTTGTCTCCTCCTTTTTTTCTGATCTAAAAAATGGTCCGATCCGTGACTCAAAAACCATAGTGTGATCCGAACTGTGAGATTTGTGATCCATCACACCACTAGTGTCCGGTGGATTTGCGAAAACAAAAACTGCAAAAAAATGTATCTCTAGGGACGTATTTGGAGCTCTCCAGAAATGTATATATAGATAAATAATCAGAATGAGCCTGGGTTGCAAAGATTAGGATACTTAACTTGACTGTAAGTTGGCTATGTGTGGATTTTTTTAGCAAAAAATGTTTTAGGATTTTATCAGTTGAGCCCAACTGGATATGAATATTAAAAGGTAAGACAAGATGATTTATCAGACTATTATTGTTTTTTAAACACTTTGATACCTTCAGTTTACAGTAGTTCTTACAGTATACACACACACACACACTCACACACACACACACGCACATATATATATATATATATATATATATATATATATATATATATATATATATATATATATATATATATATATATATATATATATATAATCATGGATAAGCAATTTCACAAAGTGTGTACATCTTAATTATTATTATTATTATTTTTTTTTTTTATGTGTGTGAGTTTTGCTTTACTGCATTACTTGGATTTCCTGGCCAGCTGAAAATCCCCTAGCTCCTTTAAATTCTTAGATTTTTCCCAGCATATTTGAACCCTTTCCCCCAGTATCTATAATATTTTGAGATCCAACTCATGCACAACCATTACAAAAGAAGTTCAGAGCAAGGGCTCGAATATGGAGAAAATGCAAAACAACATGCAATTTTTATGATCTGCAAGGAGCATGTAAACTTTGCACCACAACTGTTGGAATGCTAGAAAGCCACGTGACAGAGAAATGTACTGTATGGGGTTTCAGTTTTCTCCACCTGTTTATGTAAATCTATTTTGCTGCTCAATGTGTTTGTGCTACTGTTGTTAAAGAAACTGCATCATCTGCAGCTCTTTACATTTTTTCAGAGGTGAAAAGCAACACAGAGCAGAAAGGGCTTAAATGAAATGCATTAAGCTCTAGGTAAAAATATTAGAGGATATAGTGCGAAAAGATCATTGCCACATCTCTGCTCTTTAGATGCGCTGCTCATTTTAAACTGTAGAAATGGAAAAATGGGTCTACAGTTGTCATGATACAGTTGTCTCACACTATATGTGATCTGAACTGTGCCCGAGCAGGTTTGAACTCTAGAGTCTGGCTCATTTGATTAGTGTGATCGCTCTGCCCTCTGCCTGGATGCAGTATACTGAACTGTGCTCTGACCTGTTTCAAGAGCTGGGCTCAGATTATTTCGTCTTGTGTGTGATGTACATGCACATATAGGATGATCATGCTGCTCTCGATAAAATGATTAATTGGATTTACACATTTTTTAAGGTCAGTGGTTGCACACAATTTTAAATGGGCTGAATTTAAAGAAACAAATTAAGTTGAACATTACTTAATTTAATTTTGTAATTAATAAAATGATGTTACAAAACGCAAATGTGTTTTTTAGTCGTGTTTTGGGTGCTATCAGAATGATGTTAAAATATGCGTACATAAACAGATCATGTGCACATAAGCTGATCGCTGCAGTTACATAACTTAATTTAATTAAAATATCTTCAAACTAAATATTTAAGTTCAGTATCTGGAACTGTACTGTTGATTTTGATTTGGATCATGACCTTGATCTTTTTTGATGATGAAAAGTTTAACAAAGTGGCTTTTACTGACATTTTAGTAGTTTAAGGAGATACATTGACCTGATTTGCCATGTAAATTATTTTAATATTTAAATTCTAAAGCTATTTTAGTTTTTTTTAAATGGCAAATACAAGTCACTGGTAAATTGTAAGTTATTTTCAAATGTAAAGGTTGACTGAATGTAAGTCTATAACATCCACCAATATAACATTTGGAAAAAAGTTGTGAGTTGTAAAAAAAAAAAACATGTATTAAATTAGTGTGTGCTAATGCTATTACGGCAACATAGATCTTCTATTACTAATAGAATCTATGTCTTTTTAGTTAATTTATGTATATTTAGGTTCATAATAGGTCTGATTCTCAACTTACTGATGAACAAGATTTGCAGCTTTCTTGTGAAAAAAACAAAACAAAAAATGTACGTGCCTTCTTAGTTCTTTCCCTGCCATTGATGAGTTTTTACGCCAATCTGTGTTTTAGATGAATTGCGGTAAGAAAAGCCATATTGCATATCCTACGTAAGTTACAGGACTCCTGAGTCTCCCGAGGACGAAATACAAAGACAATCCGAGTAAAATACAAAGACAATTCGAGTAAGTGTACATTATAAAAAAATATCTGTTAATTTACAAGTTTCCGTATTTTGTGATTCACAGGTGCTTTTTATTTACTGTTGCCTTTTGATGTTAAAAATTCAACTCTACAGTTTAACAAAGTGACTTTTATTGACATTTTAGTACTTTGAAATAATATAAAAAAATAATATAGAAAACAATAAGTCTGTATAATAACTAAAAATGTACTGGGAGTTCATTACAAGGTTTTTGTAGCATTGTATACAACACTAACTCAGAGAATATATCACTTTAAAAATGTTCATAAAAGTAACTTTTTCCAACTTTTCAAAGTAAAAAGTTGTTGTAAGAAAGATCCCATAATGCAATTCAAAATCTTAAATAAATGGGGAAAAATTAAATAAAAACATGAAATACAGAAAAATGCTGATTTTCAGATTTTTTTTTTTTATAGTGTAGATCACATTGCATTTGAAAAACGAAGAGTTTTACAGCTTTCCTTTTCTTTGCCATTAATGAGGAACTTCCCATGAAGCCTTTTTATTCCACTAAATGTTCTCTACACTGAAAACAGCATCTTCGAATCAATAATATGTTCTTAATCTCTTAAAAAAAGGTTAACTAAGTAACTTTTTACTAAAAAAGTTCTTTCTTTGGGGTTCTTTTGTCCTATTAAACGGTGTATAAGCAAACGTGTTTTTCTTCCTGTTTTATCGAAAGCAAAAGTTTGCATCATGCTCTGGCTCTGAATGTTATGTTCAGAGTGAGTGCAGATCAGTAGGGGGGTGATAAGGGATTATAATCCCTCTCAGACTCCCCACAAGGCATTATTGGAGACAAGGCGGGATCCAGAACCAGACTGTGGTCTGCTCTTTGAGGACCAATGTTCTATGGAAATGCATATCATAACAAAGTACCAGGTAAAAAACTTCTTGGCACTCCCAAAGGGGCAGACAGAGGCAGGTCTGCATGTAGGCCGTTCCTGGATGCTTAACCAACCATCTGTCACGTCTGCGAACATTTCCCCACCTCTCTTTATGACATCAAGGTGTTTGCTCCATTGATCATTGCGGACACCAAGGCCAGCTTGTTTTCCATATGCATTTCCACTTTTCCACAACAATGGGCAGGATGTCCAGGAGTTTGCAGCTCTTTGTGGCAGCTTAGAGATTGAATGAGTCTCTGCTGCAATGTAAACGTATTAGGTACAGTCTCGACATGAGCAGCAAGGCGTTCAAGTGTAGTTTTCTCTTTTTCTTTTTTTTTTTTCCGCAGACAAACTTCAAACGGAAAGGCTGATGAGGCTTGTGTTTGATGCCTTCTCATTACTCCGGGTGGCAGGAGAGTTTGGTCTGATGGTCTAAGTACAGAGTGATACAGGCGAAACGGGTCACACAGAGTGCCAGTGCGGCTTTAGCTTCATAAGCAGCACAAGACTGATAGAGATAATTACCATGTGTCAAATTGTCTCTTTGTCTGTTCTGCTTTTTCTATTACAGTTCAGCAAGAGGTCTTTACCTTAAAGGTTACAATCCTGAGCTATATATAATGCAATTGATCGGCTTATAGCAGGATTAGGTTTTGATGGCCTAAAAAAAAAAAATCCTGCGCTTGTGTGATTCCTCAGAAGGTCTTTTTCTGTATCCCACCACACAGATGGAAGGTGGCCTTATCTGGGGTTTAGGGTTTTTGGAAAGTGTTGCTCTCAATTATAAATACAATATTGTTCTGGAGTCAGTTGGAGACTGATTTGGATCTTTTTTGGTGTTTCTAAACGTCTAGCTGCGAGACTAGGTTTTATGATGAGGAGAATGTCTTAAAAACATCGTCACAAAAATTAAAGATTTTTTGCCGTTTTCTACTCTTGATAAAAAATAACGGAAATTATGAAAAGCATTGGATATATTACAAAACAAAAGAAACTGCATTCAACAAATTCAACAAATTCAAGATAGCAACAAATAATAATTTTACTGTAATAAAATCCAATTGTAATAAAATAAAATCAGGGTTATAATTGCCATTTGTTATTTGAAATAAAATATTGGTGCAGTTAATGCAGATAAAATGCAATGCTGATCATTTTCGTTTATTTTAATTTCAAACGAAATAAACCAACACAGGCTCATTCTGAAAATTTAGCCCTATATGCATTTCTGTAGATCACAAATTATGTAGCTAGAATTATCTATGGCTGCATTTTGTCTGTAAAACGAACACTACAGGGCGGGATGATGCCATTTCTTTTCTTGCTAGCAACTTACCTTCATATGGACTGCTTTCCCGCTGTTACCAGTTTGTCCAGTAGCTCACTCATGCAGAGAGGAGTTGACCACGACAACGGGGTTCGAGTCCGGCGAAGAACGGTTTCAAAAAGTGTGTAAGACAAAAAAAGTACAGAATCCTTTTTAAAGCTGAAGGTTGGGTTTAGGAAAGTGGGTGATTGGGTCAATCAGTGCTTTGAAAACTCTATTGGTTGGGTTTGGGGAAGGAGGAGGTTGGGTCAGTCGATCGGTCAATCAGTCAATCATTCAGTCAGTTGAAAGCGGTCTCTAGTGTATTTACGCGTGAACAGCAGGCACGAATGGCACTCTTGAGAGAAATTTGAGATCTAAAAAAAGCATACACAGCAGCCTTTGGCAGATTCGCGAGAATAGAAACTGTAAAAAATGTAGCTCCCGGGACGCATTAGGCACTCTCCAGAAATGTATATAGAGCTATTTTTTTCAGAATAAGCCTGGGTTAAAATAAACTACTAAATATACTAAACCTTTTAAAAAAAACATTTATATTTTGATTAAAAAACATTTTGCTGTAAAGTACAAAAATCATTAAGCATGAAGGGAGATTGAATAAACATATGTCAAGTTATAATTTGGTATAACTTTACTTTAAGGGGTGTTCATAAGACATTAAATCTAAGTCATTAAACCTTTATAATCATGACAAGACAGGTCATGAACGTGAATAAGATTTTATGCACACTTATAACAACTGTCATTAATTGTCATTCATTCAGTACAGACATTTTAAATGCAAATATGACATTTGCTATGACAGCTTGATAAAAAGCAACTGCATCACAACCTGTTTTTGCATTTGTCATAACAATGTGACATTATCAAGACAACAAACTTGTCATAAATCTGCCATAAACATAATTGTCATGAAGCCATCATAAATATGTAATGTAGTTTATAACAGCATCATTAATATATATTTTTTACCTTAACTACAGTGGAACAAGCCGAACTTGTCATCAAAATGTCGTTAAATATTAATGACACTGTTCAAAATTATTTGACTGAGTTATGACACTAATGAGACATTTTAATGACAAATACAGTTTGTTCCACTAAGAAGGTGATCAGAAAAATATTGATGACACCATAATGATGCCTCATGACAATCATGTTTATGACAAGTTATGTTGTGTCTAATTGGCAATGTCAATCTGTCAAGTTGTCATAACAAACAATGTCATCTTTGCATTTAAAATTAATTAACTGAGAGAATGACACCAAAATGTTGTCCTAAGCATGCATAAAATCCCACAACACGTGTCATGTCATGATTGTAAAGGTTTATGAACACCCCTTCAAGTGAAGTGTTACCCAAAATGCTTTTTAAATAGCTTTTGTTATGCATGGGTGATGGCATATTTACTGTACAGTATTATTCCTTAGCTTTTTAAATGAATTTGCCTCACCAATAATTAACATATAGTCACATACTGCACATACTGATCATATGTGATATACGGACAGTGTTTCCTGAAAACGTTGATGAATGTTGTTAAAGAGTCATCTTAAGTTAAACAGTGCTGTATGTTAATTTAAGGTTGAAGCAGAACCCTTTTCCCAAAGTAGCACACAGATCGCTTATTATACAGCAGAATTTATGGCCATCATTATGCAAGTCATCAGGCTGAGAGGTGCTGAACCAAGACCAAAACCTTCTATAGTTAAGCTCTTATGTACATTATGGAAATAGGGCAAAATGCTAGCAAACGTGGACAGAGTCTCACCTTTTATTGAGGCATTTGAGGCTATTTATTTAAGTTATAGTGACTATTGTAGAAAAAAATGTGCTGGCTTTGGTTTGAAATATTAAGACAATAACACAACACAACACAACACAACTTAAAAGTAAAAGTAAAAGTTCACCCAAAATAAATTTTTATGGATTTATTTTTGTGTGTTTTGTTGGACATTTAAAGTAATAGCACACACAATATTAAAAATTGTAGGTACTGGTGACTTTAAAATGTAAAGATTTTTAGCTGAAATCGTAATCCTTGGTGATTTATACAACATATTGTTAATTAAATGTTAGTCAGTGCTTTAAGAGTTAAAAAAAGCATATTCTGGCAGAAAATATTGATACCCGTGGCTTTTGAAAATACATTGGGGTCTTTTAAAGCGGAGTGATAAGACTGTGCAAGAAACTGAGCACTGGATGCAGTATCTTGCCATGTTATTTCATGTTCAACTGAAAAAAGACATCTAATTCATGAAATTAACAACTAAATTAAATGTAATTAAATTAGACCATTTTAATATGAATTTAAAGACTGGCACTCCTAAAAATTTGAATAATTATCATTTACTCACTCATGTTTCTCCATGCATGGCTATGTGTTTTTCTTTGGATTGCCAGAATATATTTTAAAAATCTTTTAAACCACAGACTTAAAGCACTATGAACTAGTTTACTCAAAAAAAAAAAAAAAAAAAACTGCTGCAGTGTTTCATTAAATGTGATTTGTTAAATGGAATAATGCACCTCAAAATTATAATTACCTTCATTTTCCTCTTATTTAATTTCTTTCTTGTGTGGACAAAAGCAAAAAGCCCATCTGATTTTTTTTTTTTTGCCCATAAAATGAATTGTTCATTCCCAACGTGTGAGTAATGAGGACCTAATTTTCATTTATGGTTGAATTATCCCTTTATCTCCACCACTGCAGTTAGATATCATAAGGATCATATCAAAGTAAGCATCAAAGTAGGCATTCAAAAAGGCATTCTCTTGTCTGTCATGTTAATTCAGACCTTACATGTGATATACAGTAACAGTGATAGCCATGGGATATTCAGAGAAAATTAGATTTTTCAAGTGGTCCGTAATTTTCACACATACACACAAATACACACACACATACACATACACACACATTCACACGCATGCACGGACATGTTACAATAACTTTCCATAGACGTAATTCCTGTGGCAAATTTTGAATGTCAAAAAACCCTGTTAAGTATGATTTTTAAGCTTTCTTGAATTAGGAGCACATAACGCATGTGCTTTTAAATCACCCCAATGTTGTAATAACTAGGTCATATTCATGCCATTGTACAAATTTCACACACATACGCATGTACACATGCACATGTTGGAATAATAGTTTGCGAGGACTCTCCATACTGTAGGTATATTTTTTTTTACAGTAAAACATGCTTATTATATGGCAGGGCCTGAGTGGGACTCCTTCTCAGCCCTGAAGTTTCAAGCCTTTGACCGGCCCACCTCAGTTCACGTCTCTTTCAAGGAAACAGCTGCTTTGGAACTTCAAATGTTTTTCATTTGAACATTAAAGAACGTTAAAGGATAGCTAAATCTCCAACACTATTCTTTAAAACATCACAATGTCCTTTCCAGCAATATCTGAATATATGTTCTGTGCAAATTTCTTTATTTCTATTTATTTATTACTATATCCAGTCCTTTGTAACGATGGTCACACAAAAAAATAGAAAATAAAATTTGTACACCTACAAAAGTAACCCAAACAGTATTATATGTCTTAACACACACACACACACACACAAAAATAATAATAAAAAAAAATTAGGGGAGGTTTGAACTGACCATTGGACCACAGTGGCGCTATTATGGTGATGCGCTTGGAATAAAAAATAAATATTGCAGTGTTACCTGCAAGACTCTTAACCACAGTATTACTTTCTATTGACGGCTTAAACTTTTTCTTCCATTTTTAGATTTCTGATCAACTTATGTCAGATTTGATAATGTAGTGAATCATCTGATTTTCATTGAGCTGGTGTAATATTCATTAATATTAATTATTCGAATTCTTGTATTTTTCCCAGAGATGGGTTGCGGCTGGAAGGGCATCCGCTGTGTAAAAACTTGCTGGATAAGTTGGCGGTTCATTCCGCTGTGGTGACCCCGGATAAATAAAGGGACTAAGCCGACAAGAAAATGAATGAAAGAATGAATGATTTCTGGTATTCACTAAGGTGCCGCTGTCATCATTAACCTGCAGGCTGCCTTTTGCTAACGGGGCTGCGAGAAAATAAATAAAAAGAGTGGAGCTGCAGCAAAATAATTAATAAAATGAGTGAGGCTATGGTCAAATAAATAAATAAATGAAAAAAGGGCGACTGCGTAGAGTGCAAGCAGCTAGAGACACCGGTCCTGGCAGCCAAATAACGGACTGGCCCACCGGGAATTCTCCCGGTCCTCCCGATTAGCCAATCCGTGCCTGTTATATGGCCTTACCCTAGCCCCAACCTGCAAAGAAGTCCTTTGGCAAATTTTGAATATCAAAAAACCCTATTAAGAACGAATTTTGATCATTTTGAATTGTAAGGACATAAGGCATGTTCTCATAATTCACCCCAATGTTGTAATAACTAGGTCATATCCATTACATTATATATATATATATATTTTTTGTCCTTGTATACACACACACAATAGATGGTTTGCGAGGACTGTCCATAGGCTTATTTTTTTACAGTATAAAACACTTATTATATGGCATTACACTATAGCCCCAATCCACACAGAATTTCTGTGGCAAATTTTTTGTCAAAAAAACCCTGTTACATATGATTTTTAAGCTTTTTGAATTATGAGGACATAAGATATGTTTATATATATATATATATATATATATATATATATATATATATATATATATATATATATATATATATATATATATATATTATATATATTATATATATATATATTTTTTTTTTTTTACAGTTAAATTGTTATTTTATGGCATAACCCTAGCCCCAACCTATACAGAAATCCTGTGGCAAATTTTGAATGTGGAAAAACCCTGTTAAGTATGATTTTTTCACTTTTTGAATTGCGAGGACATAAGACATGTCCCACCACAATGTTGTAATACCTAGGTCATACCCATGTTATTAAAAAATTACACACACATTATTTTGTGCCTGTTATCTCTGATCAACTGCATAAAAGAAATCAGAATATTTTCTAAACAATCAGAAGAGTTTTAGAAATTAGAAGAATTTTTAGGGACAGCTTAATTGTTTCATGTTCAATCAACTAAAAATAGTAAAAACATGAAGTTAATTGAATTAATTTGCATTGAGACAAGTTATAGGGATTGTGTGGAACTCAGCATTTTCTACAGTGTACTTTGAATCATTTTGACTTATGCTTGACTTCGATAACAGTGCTTTTTGAGAAAACCTGTTGTAGAGAGAATATACTTAAGTCTTTACTAACATTCTGCTTAGTGTTTGGGGAAATCCAGCCAAGGTCATTTAATAAACCATGTCTGAATCTTCAGATACTCAGTCTCTCACACATTCACTCAAGTATGTAGTAAACGCTAGTGTAATTCCTATTTGTCTTGAAATATGATATATACTTTTCCCCCTTTAGAGTTGCATGAGATTGCATGTGATTGCATAGCGAGACATCTGCTTTGTTCTTAGGGCAGATTAATATTTTGGTAGTCCGCTACATCACTCTCTATCCAGCATGTCAATAATCGTCTCTCACATCGCCAAGTGCAAACATTCACCCTCACCAAAAAAGTCGAGGTTCAAGGTTTTAAATCTCACAAAACAAAGTTGTGAGAAAAAAGAATTTCGGACTCGTCTGATGGTGTTATACAAAATCTATCATTCTTTCTCTTTCAACTGACGAATAAAAGCTTCCACACTCTCACTCGGGGATGTGAAAGCTGGTGCTCACCACCGGAATGCGTAACGTGCACAAACCAGCCTGCCAAGACCAATCATCCAAACCTGTTTATGGCAAAGGGAGTTTGTTTGTGCCTTTGTATAGCAGTTCAGATCTATGTATATCCTGTGTTAGAACACGGCCACAGTATTTTTTTCTTCACGTTTGATCACATGCTAATTATAATTTTTATTAACTTTTTTATTCTTTTGAGACTTGGTCTCCTATGCATTTATGCATTTTTGTTTTATTGTTTATTTATGTGTTAACTACCAACAGCACAGCAGGCTTTAAATACTTTTTAAATTGTGCCATCCATGTTTCTAACTACTGGCACTACTCCCAGGTTTTTTATTTTTTGCAATTCGTTGGTCTCTAATTACAATATCATTCATTCATTCATTCATTCATTTTCTTTTCGGCTTAGTCCCTTTATTAATCAGGGGTTGCCACAGCGGAATGAACTGCCAACTTATTCAGCATATGATTTACTCAGCGGATGCCCTTTCACCCACACATACGCTTCGGCCAATTTAGTTTATTCAATTCACCTATAGTGCATGTCTTTGTACTGTGAGGGAACCGGAGCACCCGGAGGAAACCCCTTCGAACATGAGGAGAACATGCAAACTCCACACAGAAACCCCAACTGACCCAGCCAGGGCTCAAACCAATGATCTTCTTGCTGTGAGGCAACACCGCTACTAGGGTTGGGCGATGTCGACCAATTTGGCATCGTTTGATGTCTAATGTGAAACATCGAGATGGACAATGGCTTCGTCGTCATAGGCATCGATGAATAAATTATTCATGAATAATTAATTAATTCATAACAGATTTATTATTTGTAGCCTATCGGTTCAACTACCTGACCCGCATGGTATTTATTTTACCCATAACCAAATCATAAATAAATAAAGATAAGTTACACACTAATGATCACCTGTCAATCACTTTTTCAGCAGGACTCTTGCATGAATGAGCAGAGTGATCTGTGTTGTTATAATTTCGTCGACAAACTTGGTTGGTTAAAAAGGTGCACAACCAACAGGAAGTTTGAAAGCAAAAGATTAAGCGGTGTACTGACGCTGTGACACGTTACTTTATCGATTCAAAAGGCCGAAGAGTCGTTAGAGACAGGATCACTTTTAACAAGTATAGTGAGATGCGATTCAGCTGTACATCCTTGATAAACTGTCCGACGTGCACTGCTTAAAGCATCCGTTAAGCAGGAGCTCAGGTGAATGCATGACAGTGTGTGTGTGTGTGTGTGTGTGTGTGTGTGTGTGTGTGTGTCTGTTTGTGTAAGTGTGTGTGTCTGTGTGTGTTTCTGTGTGTGTGTGTGGTCCCATGATGTGCGTTTTCAGCAAGTGGTACATTTATAGTGTGGACGGAGGGCTGTTCAGAAATGCTAGATGAATGGGATGTGGATTGTTTTCGTTCTAAAATGCTATTTTAAAACTAAGCTGTATTAGTGTAAAAAGGGACTAAGTGTGTATTTTTTCGTGAGCAGGTTTACTTTTTAATGGTAATCAGTTCTGGTTTAATTTAGTAATATTATATGATATTATGTAGTGTTCATTTAACAAACCTGTAGTATGTCTTCAACATAGGCTCATTCTGAAAAAAAAAAAAAACGCCTTATATACGTTTCTGGAGATCACAAATTATGCAGCCAGAATAACATATGAATGCATTTCATCTTTAAAACAAACACTATGGGGCTGTATGACACTGTTCCTTTTCCTGCTGTTACCAGTTTGTCCAGTGGTTTGCTGCATACATAGAATGCAGGAAATGCAATAGAATGCAAGAATTTGAGATGCAGAGTGGAGTTGACCATGATGACAGTGTTCGACAAAGGACCAAAAAAAAAGCCAAAATTTTACAACAAACAAGTAAATAACAGGGTCAAAATATGGTAAAATCTGAAAACATGGTTAAAATCAGGCTGTCGCAAGGACTTTTATTTTTCTGGATTGCTTTTAAAACACTGACGGTTGGGTTTAGGGAAGTGGGTCTGATGCTTTTTAAAACCCTATTGGTTGGGTTTAGTGATGGGGTGGGTCGGGTTATCAATCAGTCAGTCAGTCGACAGCGGCCTCTGGTGGATTTATGTGAAAACAGCAGCCTCGAATGACACTCGCGAAAGAAATTTGAGTTCTCAAAATACGTACACATCGGCCTCTGGCAGATTTGCGAAAACAAAAACTGCTAAACTGCAAAAAACAAAAAAACAAAAACGTAGCTCCTGCAACGTATTTAGCGCTCTACAGAAATGTATATAGCAGTACATAATCAGAATGAGCCTGTGTTATATATCTTGCTGTCCGAATCAGTGATGTTTTCAACATTTTGAAGCAAAAGATGGAATAACTCACTAATGCAATTGCACTTTATTGATCATTTTAGGTAATAAATTTTAATACAATTAGTATTCCTCATACTTGTGTTCGTTCTACTGTTTGTTATTTGCTCTTATTTTTATAAACAAGAACTGTATTGTGTTTATAGTATAACTGGAGGAAAATATTGTTTTGTAATAAGATCATTAGCCTCTAAAATGAAACCAGAAGACACATTTCTGGAAATGACCACTACAAAGTCAGTCATTTTAATGTAATTCTGGAACCAGGACTGTATTGGGTGCTTTTTTTCCTGTAAGATATTGATTTCTGACTCTGTGTGTGAGGGTGAGCGTGTGCAGGACAGGGCATATACTGCCCACTTCATAAGACACGGAGATAAATGGAGGAAGTTTGGGGTCACAACTCATTCACCCTGTCCATATCCTTTTATTGCACCCTTCATGGTGGAATCAGATATAGAGGTCAAGGGATCTCGGTGGCATTTTGTCACAAATCTCAGGCTCCGGCCACTGGATCTTTCATCCCGGATTAAAAAAGCAAGACAATTTCAAGACTCCACTTCAGAACAGTCCCTTAAATCACATTAAATGTCGAAGGCACCAGCATTACATTATTTTCACGTCATTCACAATGTAATTTGGGTTCGCTGCAGCTTTCATAAATAGCTCTTTTCATCCATCATTTGGAATCCATAAATGTCCATTATCTGGAGATGACACTGTTGGATAACAAACTAATGACGGTGGTGTGATCTTCCTGCTCTAAACGCTGCCTATTCTTGATCCCTGCCAGCGTGTGGCCCACAATGCCATCTGGATGTTGTTTGATTGCAATGTGGCTTTCAATGCCGCCTGATTGGATACGGCTACGCTCCTTGTACAAGTAAGGTTCACTTTAAGTTTAATTTAGCCCAGAGCTGTTTCATTTACCCAAACTAATTATTTCTTCACTTATCCTTTAGACTGTTAAAAGTAGTTGATGCTTTGAAGCAAATAAGGTTAAACCGGTGTAAAATGGATATTACAGCAGATGCCTTTGGTTTCTTTCCAAATTAAGTCTGTCTAATTCAGCGAAGACGGTCTTGCAACTTTGTTTAGAGACTTCAAATAAATTCCTTCGTCTGTTAAACAATCAGGCAGCTGTACAGTTGTCTGAGAATCAGGAGCGCTATCTGCCAGATCTTTGGCACTAATGATGGGCTCAGGCCCAACTTGGCAGTGCAGACACCAGAAAACCACAAATCACATTTTTTCTGACACTGTGTTGAGCAACATTCGGATTGACGTGCTTTTGTTTTGCTTGGTGGCGCGCTCTTTTCCGAAGCACAGATCTTTTCAGAATTCTGCCTTCATAATATAACAGATGGTTCTGAACAAATGCAGCAACATATCAACAGTCTGAAGTGTAACAAGGCCATGTAGCAAAAATCCATGTTCATTTACATTTCATCTGCATTTACATTCTTTGCAGAAACTTTCTGACTTTTACTGATTTTAACAGTCATTTTGCAACTGTTTGTCACTTTAAAAATTAAAATTTTGTCATTCTTTACTCACCTTAAACTTGTTTTTCTGCTTTATCCTGTTATTCACTATATTTTTTTAAAAAAGAGAAATGTTTGTGTTGTTTAGTCAGGGGTTGTTTATTTTATGGACAATATATTGTTTGAGCATCGATATTGCATTGTGTGTGTGTATATAGTCACATTGCATGATATACAATGTTGGGTTGGGATTATAGCTGACCAAAAACCACAGGTCAAAACACATGAGGTTTGGGGTGACTCTGCAGAATTAAACCAAAATAGGGTAAAAATGTATCATCTGCATGTGTTTTTAAGGACTGCATGAGCATCTCAGGAGATTTTAAAGCATTTTAGTAATGCATCAATAAGTTTAATAAAGATTCATTTTATATGATGAAGACTATGCAGTGTCATTTAGCATTGTATTTATTCAATTTCTAGACCTTAAAACTGTTACTTTTTTCCAGAAAACCATAAAGCACAGTTGATTTTACTTTAATATTTGCTCCATTGTATTTATTAGTGATAAATTTAGTAGATATGTGTAGTTTGTTTATTATAGTCATTCATTCATTCATCAGCAGTTGCCACAGTGGATTGAACCGCCAACTTATCCAACTTATGTTTTACGCAGCGGATGCACTTCCAGTCACAATCCAGTACTGGGAAACACCAGTCTCGCATTCACACACATATACTACGGTTAAATTTGGCTTATTCAATTCACTCATAGCTCATTCACTCAATTCACTCCAGCTTTTCCAGCATCTATATTACACAGCAGATGCCCATCCAGCCACAAGCCACCAGCCATCAGACCCCCCTACACACACACACACACACACACACACACCTGCTTAGTTAACGTAATTAACCTAATTAAGCCTTTAAATGTCATGTTAAGCTGTATAGAAGTGTCTTGAAAAATATCTTAAAATATTTTTTACTGTCATCATGGCAAAAATAAAACAAATCAATTAATATAAATGAGTGATTAAAACTATTATGTTTAGAAATGTGTTGAAAAAAATCTTCTCTTTATTAAACAGAAATTGTGGAAAAAAATAAAAATGGGGCTAATAATTCAGGGGGTTAATAATTCTGACTTCAACTGTATATCGCAGAGAAAAAAAAAGTATCACTATGTCAAATATCGTGCAGGTCTATTATGGACAACAACAGTTTCAACATTTGTAAGTCATTTGGGACAAAAGCATCTGCTAAATAACTAAATCTAAATGTTACATTTTGTAAAATAAAAGTTTTTTAATGCAGATAAAAATAAGTTGTGACAGTGAGCACATGATATCAAGCACACCATGTAGTAACGGTATATATCTACACTGAAAAAAAGTTTAGCATTTTCTTTTTGAAATGTTAAGTAAATGTCACAGTTAATTTAATCAGTTATGTGAAAAAACATTAGATGGATAATAAATAAAGTAATATTAATAATATTCCAATAATATTGGCTTTATTGGATTTTAAGTTTTTAATTCATTAATGGATTGATTGGTTGATTCAGTCCTGAAGCGAATACAATTTACAATTTACCACACATCTATGTTTTGCAAGTATTATTACCATAACTGTTTTTTTATCATCAAAATTATGTAAAAACAAAAACATTATGAAATGATAATTTCAGTTTGTTCTAGTCTTCAGTGATTTGTGATTATCAATGTTAAAACTATTTTAAATGGCATCATAGTATTAATCACAGATTTTAACCAAACCTTGTGTGGTTATGTGATTTTTGTTTTAGCCTCCTGACGTATTGGATAAAATATTCAATCTTAAGTTGTAACATTGCCTGAGCTCTTTTAAAAAACAGCACAACCTGTTTTTTTATTTGCTCCGGGAGGCCTATGATGTCTTAAAATGCTGTCTCGATAAACAGCAGGTGTTGTGACAGAGCTTATGTGTTAAAACCAGCTCTGCAGTCATTACGTGAGTGATGAATGTGAACAGTAGCGCTGAATGGGTTTTGAGTCCTGCAAAAATACTGACAAGTTGCTGCCAGCTCCATTGAATAGCACACGCTGTCCGGGTCATGCTCAGAACTGTGCTGAATGATGATTTTTGGGACTGCAGCATTTTCAGTACATGTATACAACACAACTCTATTACTAGTTGAAGTGTTGACTTTTTTGGATCACTTTAGAAACACATTGAAGGACAGTCTGTGGTGTTGTGGGATGTTTCTTGTCTTTAAAGCCAGAGAGATGTACTCAGCGGCATTGCCGTTTGGGACTTCATTAAATTTGCTTTATGGTGGATTTGTTTTCGTCTCTGTGCTGTGTGACATACACAGTTCACCATGGCTGAGCTTCGCTCGCAAATATAGCAGCAAACTGCATCTATCTCAGGAAGGGATGCATTTTTTGAGGTTTCATGAGAGTATGCAAATGCACAACAAACAAACGAAGCTCCAAAACAACACTGACAGAAATGCAGGACTTGTTGTACAGGAAGTGTGTTTAAGTAATGACAGATTGTCAAGCTTCTTAAAAGCTTTCAAAGCCTCTGTATTCTGGTCACTATGCAGCAGGTATAAATAGATCTTGAACTGGTTGCCATGAGGTGAAATAGCTGTAATTATATGGTTTAGCCCATCAGACACTTAACAGAGAGCTTTTATTCTTATGTATTTCTTTTTGTGCATTTTATCCGCCACATGTGGTAAAGGGTCCATAGGGAATAAACCTTTGAACATGATATTTTAAGGTTATTTCTCAACCAAAATTACTGTAAAAAGGCATCTTGGAGTGTCTGAATTGAATTTTACTATATCAGTGTATATTTGTACACTTGATAGGCTCTCAGAATACTTGGGGGGTATTATTATTGTTATTTTTTTCAAATGTACTTTCACTGCATGTGCTTTTTAGGTACTAATATGTACACTTTGGATAATAATATGTACCTTTAAAGCAGTAATTTGCACCCTTTATTGGGAAATAATGTACCTTTTGAAAAAGTGCCAGCCCACCGACAGCATGTACAATGATGTGCAGATTTTGAAATCATATGCATGCGTACTTATTAGTAGGTAGAATGCACAGATGATGTTTTTATTTGGAACCTAACATGTTATTAGACACGCAATCAAAACCAGCCTGATAAACAGATGTTGAGCTATGGTTTTGAGACTTTAGAGTACATCACTTTTAGACAGTGTGCAGCCATAACATCCACACAGATTACGGGTATTTTGTCAACATTTGGCCAATTATGGTGCTCGGCAGTCCATTGCACTGAGATCACGGCGAGAAAAAAAAACACGCGTTGAAAAAACTCTTCAAAATGGAAGTAAAATCTTTGAAATCTTTTCATAGCACCATGCATCTGTGAAGCCATCGCGGCACAAGCATCATTCTCAATAAAAGCCTTGCTTTGCTGGAGAAGAGTCCATTTTCTCCCCTTCAGTGCGTCTGTAGACGTAGGTGCTGCTGTATGTTGGCCAGGTGCTCGTTGACAGCACTGTGAATAATGTAGCAGCAAGATAGAGAGCTCTGGGAAAGAAAGTCAAGTCCCAGGACCCACCATTAAATATCACAATCCACTCTTCCCGGGGACGCGAATGACATTTTATCTCAGCTGGTAATAGAGATCCAACCTTTAAGTGCTGAGTGGGACAAACCATTATTCACTATCTTCTGCTCTCTCAATGTCCTCTTCTAACACCGTCTACCTCTGCTGCGCAATGTTATTATGACAATGTTGGAATATTCTCATTTCACGGCCCCCTGCTAAAATGAAAACGTTCTGCAATTCAATCGCACCAATAAATTAGGTAAAATATGATCTGGCTTTGGAGAAGTCCCAACAATTTAAGCACTACGCTTGTAATGCTTTTGTAATGATCATCTAGGAATGAAAAGCACGTGAAAGTATTCCTCTGATATCAATATCTTTGAGGTGCAGGTTGTGGCGTGTAGTTGAATCTCCTAATGCCTTAAGCCATGAGGCGGTGTGCCACAGGAAAAACATTAGATCCCCAGAGTCCTTGGTGAAGCCCGCTGTCTGAGTGAAAGTTATTGTCTCAGCAAGCTGGTGTAATGATTGGCCTCAATCAGGATATTGAACATAGGTCGATCGGGAAAATGGCAAGGGCTTAGAAGTCAACATGTAACGGCTTCACATCTCTGCATACTGAGATCGACCAGACTGCGCAAAAGAAAAAAGGAATATTTGAAAAGTGCAACAGTAGCCGTCACCTGCATTGGCTAAGTGATAAGGGAATTTTGTAAACATGACATGACGTTGCTGCTTTCCTGTTTTGCACCAGTTTTAAAATGGTACAAAAGGCTGATATAAATGGCACTTAAAGGGATAGTTCACCCAAAAATGAACATTTACACTCCATTTACTCACCCTCAAGTGATTCCATAACTCAAATTTCCTTTGTCTGTTCCACATAAAAAAGATATTTTGAAAAATGTTAGAATATTTACTTCCTTAGTATGAAAAACAAGTATTATGCTTACAAGTTTCCAACATTTTTCAAAAAATAAAAATTTTCATTTATAAATTTTCTTGTCGGCTTAGTCCCTTTATGAATCCGGGGTCGCCACAGCAGAATTGTTTTATTAAAAGAAACTCAAACTAGTTTGTGACAAGTGAAGGGTGAATGGCTACATAATTGTATTTTGTGAACTATCCCATTAAATGTAGGTATTTACTCTACTGTTTTAACAAATGCACTTTAGTACTATGTACCACTTACTCATCCCTATGTGGTAAATAAGTAAAATACCAAATAAAAATACCAATATTAACATATTTGTGACAATTTCTTTACATTCATTCATTCATTTTCTTTTTGGCTTAGTCCCTTTATTAATATGTGGTCGCGACAGCGGAATGAACTGCCAACTTATCCAGCATATGTTTTACACAGCGGATGCCCTTTCAGCTGCATCCCATCTCTGAGAAAAATCCATACACACTCATTCACACTATGGGCAATTTAGCCTTCCTAATTCACCTGTACCGCATGTCTTTGGACTGTAGGGGAAACCGGAGCACCCGGTGGAAACCCACACGAACGCAGGGAGAACATGCATACTCCACAAAGAAACACCAACTTACCCAGCCGAGACTTGAACCAGCAACCTTCTTGCTGTTAGGTGACAGCACTACCTACTGCGCCACTGCGTCGCCCATTTCTTTAAATAAAGCACACTAATATATTGACTTAAACTTAAATTCAATGTCTAGTACATGACATGATGAACGACGTAGAGTCTGATGAAGTGACTCTCTTTGCAGCTCTGGAGATGAAGTTCATGTCTATGTATAAAGGTTGTTGTTAGAAGTGATACATCTGCAGCCGGAGGTTAATGAATCTTATTGATAATATTTCATAAATTATCCATTAATTGCATTTTATTAATATCCTACCCCAACCCTCACAGTAAAAACAGTAATTATACAGAGTATTATTCATATTATATAATAAATTACCCTTTACATTGTGTGTTATTATTGTCTAACCCTACCCTCAGAGTAATGTAAAAACAGTAATTATACAGAGGACTATTCATATTATTTATTAAATTACCCATTACATTGTTTTATTAAGGTCTACATCTACCCCGACCCTAAATCCAACCCTCACAGCACCGTACAAATATGAATTATGTTTGTACAGTGTCAAAAATTGATGCTATATTGATGTGAGTATCTGCGGCTATATGCCATCTAGACATTACCACATATAGTCAGATGACAGATGCTGAAAACTCAATGAAAACCATGTATGCGTAGTAAAGTAAATAGTGCCATTTACACAGACATGCAGAATCCATTTTTGAATCATCTTTTTGTGGTTTAACATTACTATAAAATAGTCCATATTGCAGTTTGATTCACTGTTTGTTGATGCAAAACCTGCCAAATTCCTTGACATGCAGCTAATTTAGTTTTTATCACCGTATTCCACATTTTCCTCATCTCAGAACTCACCTAAAAGAGGCACGCTTTACCAATGAACCTGAGTTAGAAATGACTCAGTGCACAGAAAACCGTGTGATTTCATTGTTCAGATTGTTTTAGATGAGTCTAATTCTGAATGAATTCCTAACAGGCAAGCAATGCTTCCAGTGCTCTCAATGTAATTTCAGCTATGCTGATTTGTAGCTGCGGATATTTTTTATGTTCTACAACACAACAAAAAAGAGATATTTTGTTGTGGCCAGGCTTTATTTCCTGGCCATGACCTGTTTATTAGAGAATGTAACATTCAATTTGAGCGATAGAATTACTCCCTGCGACTTGGTTTTGCTTGTATTCCCCTGCCAGCTTGAATTGGTTTTCCTGAGAGAGCGACCAGAAAATAAATCACAAGATGTGTAATAAATTGCAGTCGCATTCTCATCTATATTTGAAAAGATCCATTTTGCCACCAATGAAAGCCTGTCCCATAGCTGTACTGTGTCTGAGTCTAACAGGTGCTGAATAATGAGTCAGCTGGACCTGAACTCTCCTCTGCCGTTATGTTCATTTGTGGAGCATGTTGAGAAACATGCAACTGTCTAAAAAACACGAGTGATTTTACTTCATTACTTTCCTTAAGTATTACTTACTTAATTCACACTGACCTTACTTGATTACATCTCTGGAGGTTTTTACTCCTTACAATTAAATCTAAACTAAACAAATACTACAGTACACTGTAAAAACAAATCTGTTATTTTATGTTTGTTTTTTTTCCGGCAGCTGGGATAAAATTACATACATTTGCCGTAATTTATAGAAAGTTACCAGAAATTTTATTTTAAGGAAATTAATCTAATTTAACATCCGTTGTTTTATGGTAAATGTCTGTAATTTATTGTCCATTATTTCAACTACAGTGTAATAATAATAATAATAATGCATTTTATTTAAAGGCGCCTTTCATGACACTCAAGGTCACCATACAGGACAGCTAAAACAATCAATTCAAATAAAAATAGTAAAAAAAAGTAGTTGTATATTTTATTTTTTTCCATCTTAGGCATTTTAAATGTGGTAAACAGTAGGGCTGCACAATAAATCGTTTCAGCATCGAGATCACAATGTGTGCACCCGCAATAGTCACATCGCGAGAAATGCAATGTTGAATATGAATTATTGTTATGAGCCACAGAACACATGTGATTTGTAGATCGAGTCACTGCTAAGTTTACAATAAATAAAAAGTTTATAATTTGCATGTTGGGCACAAAAATTTATGATGTTTGGAAGTTAACAAAGATTCATTCATTCATTCATTCATTCATTCATTCATTCATTCATTCATTCATTCATTCATTCATTCATTCATTCTTTCATTCATTGTCTTTTCAGCTTAGTCTCTTTATTAATTAGGGGTCTGTTGTGATGAGTCAGAAGGCATTGAATCCATTTGCAAGCTTTATTAAGAGCACACATACAAACAAACACAAAGGGGCAATCCAGGAGACAGAACGTGGGACAGGCAAAAGTTCAAAGGCAGGCAGATATCTTACTGGTCAGAATAACAGGCTGGAGATCAGGGGCAGGCAGATGTCTTTCGTAATCGTAGAACAAGCACAGGGTCAGAAACACAGATCAGTCCGAAGCAGGGAGTATGGAACGCTCAGAAATGACAGCCAGGCAAATCAAGACTTCGCAACGAACCGGAGCGTGGGTGCGGTATATATACACGAGAGCTGATGAGTTGCACCTGGACCGTAATCAGTGCCAGGTAGCAGGGCTTATGGGATTTTGAGTCCGTGAGTCGAATCAGAATTCTGGCGATGGTTCCCTCTGGTGGTGCACAAGAGGGTTGGCATCGCCCTCATTTACAACAGAACCCCCCTCCTGCGAGCGGCTCCTGAAGCGAGAAGGCACCTGACGCCGGGGTCTACCACGCTGTCGGGGGGCTGGTTTCTCTGGGAACCTTTGATGAAACTCTTCCGTGAGAGTTGGGTCTAGAATATCTCTAGCATTCACCCAGGACCGTTCCTCTGGACCGTACCCTTCCCAGTCCACCAGATATTGGAGGGCGCCACCCCGACGTCGAGAGTCCAGCACTTCTCGAACGAGGTAAGCTTCCTCGCCCTCGATCATGACAGGTGGAGGGGTCCTGGTTTCCGATTCCTCCTCAACCGCCTCCTCTCGTGGACCACCAGCGGGTTTGAGTAATGACATGTGGAAAGTAGGAGAAATACGATAATGATTAGGCAAGGCTAAGCGAAAAGACACTGGAGTAATCTGGCGTACAATTTTGAATGGCCCTACATACCTGGGACTGAGTTTGCGGCAGGGCAATCTCAGACGAAGGTCTCGTGTCGACAACCACACCCACTGCCCCGGTTGATACGTGGGTCCCTGGCGTCGGTGACGGTTCGCCTGAATCTCTCTCCTCCTGACTGCCCTCATGAGATGTCTGTGAGCCTGGTTCCAGACATCCTCACTCCGCTGCAGCCAATCCGTGACAGCAGGTAACTCAGTGGGTTCTCCGGACCATGGAAACAGGGGTGGTTGGTAGCCAAGAATACATTTGAATGGCGTAATACCCGTGGCTGGCTTTATTAATGAATTTTGTGCATATTCTGCCCACATCAGATAGCGACTCCAGTCGTGCTGTTGCTGATGACAGTAGGAACGTAGAAATCGAATGACTTCTTGATTCATACGTTCAGTTTGGCCGTTGGATTGAGGGTGGTACCCTGAGGTGAGACTAACATTAATATTTAGATTTTTACAGAGAGCGGACCATACCCGGGAAGTGAATTGGGATCCCCTGTCTGAGACGATATCATCAGGTAAGCCAAACATTCGAAATACATGATTGCACAGGGCTTCTGCGGTTTCAAAGGCAGAGGGCAATTTGGGCAACGGTATTAGGCGACAAGCCTTGGAGAAACGATCAACCACCGTGAGAATGACTGTGTTGTTCTGGGAAACAGGGAGATCCGTAATGAAGTCCACCGCTATATGGGACCAGGGCCGTTGCGGAACCGGTAGCGGTTGTAACAGGCCAGCAGGGGTTTGGTGAGATGCCTTCGTGCTTTGGCAAATTTTACAGTTCTGAACATAATTAATTACATCCTTCGTGAGGGACGGCCACCAGAAACGGGCTTTGACTAACTCCAAAGTTGCAGTGATGCCTGGATGCCCCGAACTGGGAGTGTCATGAATATGGGTCAGTAATCTGGTACGTATGTTATTGGGTACAAAAATCAGGTGATTCGGACAGTCTACTGGAGGGTTGTTTTCTCGGTTGGCCTCTTGGATCTCGGTAAGTATGTCCCACTGTACTGGAGCCACTAGTAAGTTCGTAGGAATAATGGTTTCATCACTAATTGGGGTTTTATCCTCTGATAGCCTGGATAGTGCATCTGCCTTACTGTTTTTACTCCCTGGTCTATAGGTGACAATGAAGTCGAATCTGGTGAAGAACAAAGCCCAACGAGCTTGTCTGGGATTTAGACGCTTGGCTGAGCGAAGATATTCCAGATTCTTGTGGTCAGTTAATATGGTGAATTGCTGACTAGCCCCCTCCAGCCAGTGTCTCCATTCTTCCAGGGCTAATTTCATTGCCAGTAATTCGCGATTTCCCACATCATAGTTTCGTTCTGCGCTGGTCAATTTACGGGAGAAGAAGGCACATGGATACATTTTGGATGGTTGACCCTGACGTTGAGATAACACAGCGCCGACTCCTGTGTTGGATGCATCCACTTCCACAATGAAAGGTAGGTCTGGGTTGGGATGACGGAGAATAGGAGCTGTGGTGAATTGAGTCTTCAGATCGCTAAATGCTTGGCGTGCTTCAGAGGACCAGGATAGTTTGTGGGACTTTCGTTTGGTCATGGCTGTTAATGGTGCGGCTATTGAACTAAAGCCTCTGATAAACCGTCTATAGAAGTTGGCAAAACCTAGAAATCGCTGCAACTCCTTGAGATTCTGGGGTAACGGCCATCGTTGAACTGCCTGTACCTTCGTATCATCCATGGTAATCCCTTCTGCACTGATGACGTATCCCAAAAAGGCGATCTGTGTCTGGTGAAATTCACACTTCTCTAATTTGGCGTACAGACGATGTTGAATCATGCGTTGCAACACCATACGTACATGTTCAACATGTTCCTTCATCGTGTTTGAATATATGAGGATGTCGTCGATGTAAATGATGACCCAGCGATCCAGCATATCCCGAAAGACATCGTTCATAAAAGATTGGAACACGGATGGACAGTTTGACAGGCCGAAGGGCATTACCGTGTACTCATAGTGCCCCCTAGTGGTGGAAAACGCGGTCTTCCACTCGTCACCAGCACGGATTCTGACAAGGTTATATGCACTGCGAAGATCAAGCTTGGTATAATATTTAGCCTTTCTTAATTGTTCCAGGGCAGGAGGTACGAGGGGTAATGGATAGCGGAATTTTACGGTGATTTCATTGAGCCCTCGGTAATCAATACAGGGACGTAAACTGCCATCTTTCTTCTTTACAAAGAAGAATCCAGCTGAAGCAGGAGATGTAGAAGGTCGGATGAAACCCTTGGCCAATTCCTCGTCGATATATTCAGACATTGCCTTGTGCTCAGGTTGTGACAGAGGGAATATTCGACCCGTTGGAGGACTTGAACCTGGAATTAACTCAATAGCACAATCACTTGGTCGATGTGGGGGAAGTTGAGTAGCTTTTTGTTTGCTAAAAGCTTCATGTAAGTCATGGTACTCAATGGGGATTAGTTCATCAACGAGTTCAGGTAACACATTGGTGGTTCGTAATGGAATTTTGTGAATGGGCTGGATGCACTGTTTCATGCATGACTCACTCCACTGCAATATCTGTCCGTCCCTCCAGGAGATATGAGGATCATGTCGCCTTAACCAGGGCAGTCCCAACACCAGTGGATGATTAACTGAATCAATAATGTAGAATTGCATTTCTTCAATGTGTAGAACACCAACTTGTAACTGTAGCTTATTAGTAATCATACGGATGCGTCCTTCACCCACAGGACGACCGTCTAGTGCTTCCACTGCAAGACAGGAATCATATGAGCTGAGAGATAGTTCGTGACATAAAGCAAATTTCTTAGATATAAAGTTTCCGGCAGATCCAGAGTCGACAAGAGCCGTAGTATTAATCATTCTTTTATCAAATTTAATAATCACAGGAATCAGTACACTGAAAAGTGCAGGAACATGGGAAGGACTCAGCGATTGAACTGGTGTCTGAGGTCGTACGCTGCAGGTGGATTTCCTGTGCCCTGATTGACCGCAGTACAGGCATAGATGATTTTGCAATCGATGCATTCTTTCTTCATGGGTGAGACGGGTGAAACCCAGTTGCATGGGTTCATCAGGGGGCGTGTCACTTGAAACATGGAGCTGTGTGCGAGGATTTCTACGGCTGCGAATCAGATGATCAAGATGGATGGTAAGTTCAATGAGTTCGTTCAATTTCTTTCCTTCGTCACGGCAAGCCAATTCAGATTGTAGATTGGTATTCAGACCCCGTCTGAATAGTGTCTTCAGTGTATCCTCAACCCAGTTAGTTTGAGCGGCGAGAGTGCGAAATGACAGGGCGTATTCTGCAGCTGTGTTACGCCCCTGTGTAAGAGAAAGTAACTGCTCACCGGGACTTCTCCCATCTGCTGGGTGCTCGAACACTTCCCGAAATTGCTTGAGAAAAGTTTCAAATGTGGGATAGTTACATTCCTCCTCCTTCCATATCGCTGTAGCCCATTCCAGCGCTTTCCCCGTTAACAGGTTGCATACAAAAGCCACCCGACTAGAATCAGTGGGATATAATGCAGGTTGTTGGTTAACAAATAGTTTGCATTGCAATAAGAAGCCTTTGCAGCGAGAAGGTGACCCATCAAACTTTTCAGGAAAAGTTAATCGGGGACTTACGGTAGCCGGAGCATTGGAGACATGCGTTGGTTGAGAAGCTGTCATGGTAGCAGGCGGGGTAACTGCAGGATTCGGATGACGGAGTTGCTGCATAGCTCTCACCAGTTCCTCCGTGAGAGAAGTTAGATGGGTGAGTTGTTGATGATGGGTGGCTAACTGAGTGGCTTGAGCGGAAAGTTCAGTCGAGACTTGTGCTAAAGCTGCTGGATTCTGTAGTGGCGAAGTCTTCTGTTGTGATGAGTCAGAAGGCATTGAATCCATTTGCAAGCTTTATTAAGAGCACACATACAAACAAACACAAAGGGGCAATCCAGGAGACAGAACGTGGGACAGGCAAAAGTTCAAAGGCAGGCAGATATCTTACTGGTCAGAATAACAGGCTGGAGATCAGGGGCAGGCAGATGTCTTTCGTAATCGTAGAACAAGCACAGGGTCAGAAACACAGATCAGTCCGAAGCAGGGAGTATGGAACGCTCAGAAATGACAGCCAGGCAAATCAAGACTTCGCAACGAACCGGAGCGTGAGTGCGGTATATATACACGAGAGCTGATGAGTTGCACCTGGACCGTAATCAGTGCCAGGTAGCAGGGCTTATGGGATTTTGAGTCCGTGAGTCGAATCAGAATTCTGGCGATGGTTCCCTCTGGTGGTGCACAAGAGGGTTGGCATCGCCCTCATTTACAACAGGGTCACCACAGCGGAATGAACCACCAACTTATCCAGCATATGTTTTACACAGCGGCTAGGCTTCCAGCCACAACCCAACACTGGGAAACACCCATACACTCTTACATTCACACACATACATTACGGACAATTTAGTTTATTCAATTTACCTGTAGCGCATGTCTTTGGACTTTGGGGGAAACACCCGAATGAAACCAATGCGAACACGGCGAGAACATGCAAACTCCACACAGAAGCGCCAACAGACCCAGCCGGGTCTCTAACTAGTGACCTTCTTGCTGTGAGGCGATTGTGCTACTCAATGCACCACCGTGATGCCTGAAATTTGACTCACCCCATTGGCTGATAATTTAGCTTATTTTAAGGAAAAAACTCTTAATTTCGACATTTCTTCTGAAGGTGAAAACATAACAATATATTTTTACTTGATCTAAGATTTTTCTTTTACATATTAGGAGTAGATCAAGACAAAACAAAAGAAGAAGAAAAGTTTTTTGCATTGTGATTATTTAATTTCTGTACCTGAATACTGTTAGATTCTCCTGAAAACCTACAAATAGAGCTTTTCAGTCGGCCTTGTGAAACTATTCATTCATTCATTCATTCATTCATTCATTCATTTTCTTTTCTGCTTAGTCCCTTTATTAATCTGGGGTTGCCTCAGCTGAATAAACTGCCAACTTATCCAGCATATTTTGTGTAGCGAATGCCCTTCTAACTGCAACCCTGGGAAAGTGAATTTATTCATATTGCAGTATTTACCAAAGAAAAATAAAATATCACAATATCGAGCAGCCCTAGTAAACATATTGGCATATGCTAGGCATATGGGCAAATGTGCACACTTAAGATGCAAGAACCAATTACCGTAGGTATTTTTATTTTATTTTAGCTTGAAAAGAAAAAGAAAAGAAAAGAAAAGAAAGAAAAGAAAAGACCTCTTGACAACCCCAGTTTCTAGGATTTACAATTTCTAGTCATTTGTTTGAGTATTTTTTTTTCTTTTATTCAGTTAACTACTGATGACCTTTTTTTGCCATTTAAAACTTTTGTTTGGCATAAAATGGCAAAAAATTGGCTTCTTTCAGACATGTTTATATGTTTACATGTTGAAATCTTATAGTCATCATGTGTTCAAAGGATTATAGTTATGTTTAATTGGTTTACTTTATGTATAGATCCTGGTGGTGCTCAAACCTAAATTTCAGCTTCTCTTCTTTCCCATCACAAGTGTCCAGTTGCAATTGTTTCGGTGGGCGTAAAAACCAGGTGCAATGTAAAAGCCCCCCTGGGTTGATTTTGACATGCTGCTCTACAGGAGGTTTCATCTCTGCCGCTTCCATCTTTGTCACCTCTTTGCTTCAATCCGGATTATTCCTGCGCGGACCCCCTGCTGCAACCCATAATGTAGATCAGATCACAACAAGACAGACTCAGTTCCTCAAACAGCGATAGTGGCGCGCAGGTGAAAAAGAGCCCAAATCGGCACTTCTGCTCTTCCCCTGCATTTAATATAGATGCGCGTTAGATTCCAGCGGCAGGCTATATGGTGTTGTTTTGAAGTTAACGGATGCATAACGCGCCTGTGCTTCTGTCTGAGGCTCTGTTCCCCCTGCCAAACCTAAATTCAAACCCTTCATCCTGACATCCATCCTGAAGCTGTTGCATCTCAAAGAGCATTGCTCATCTGGAGCTCCCTTCATTACATGTGAATCTCTCGAAACAACCGCCTGCTTTAATGGCGGGAAGGCATCTTGCAGATTTGATTACGTGTGCCCTCAGAAAAGAGGCAAGGACAAACATGTCTAAAATATGAACGCTGAATAAGTGGAAGTGCGGATGAGGAGACACCTTCAAAAGGGTTGTTCACACACTGTAGGATTAGTTTAGCATTTTTGTAAAAAAAAAAAAAAGTAAATATACTAATTTGGATGCATTTTTCAGATTTTAATAATAATAATAATAATAATAATAATAATAATAATAATAATAATAATAATAATAATAATAATAATTATGACAATAAAAATAATATTGACAACTAAAAAATATTTTGTTTCAAATAAACGCTGTTTTTTAACTTACTGTTCAGCAAGATATAGAGGCAAAGAGAAACACGTCTGAAATAAACACTGAATAAGTGGAAGTGCAGATGAGGAGGCACCTTCAAAGAGGTAGTTCCTGCAGTTTTTTTTATATGAAATAATTTATTAAGTACATCTATAAATATATCTGATGCATTTTTCAGCTGTTATAATATTAATAAGATTGATAATAATAATAATAATAATAATACTTATTATTATTATTATTATTATTATTATTATTATTTTGTTTATTTTGTTTATTATTATTATTAAGGATGCATTACATTAAATTGTGACAATGAAATATTTAAAAACTCTACAATATTTCTATTTCAAACTTAAGATAACTTGGTGTTCTGCAAAATATCCTAAAATGCGTTATTTAACTGTTTTTTAATGTCTTGTCAGCAGGGTCCGATGGCCTGATGAGTGACCTGAAATCATGTTTTTTATTTATTTATCAGATTATGCTTAAACAATTTGCACAAAACATATTAAGATCTTTTAGCATATACTATTAATAATAAATATAAAAATTTATTATTAATATTATTTTTTATTATATAAAAAATCCTGTTAAATCCCAAATTTTTTACTATTTATTAAAATAAATAATAATTATAAGGATGTTGTGCTATGCATAATACTAAAGCAGGTCAGCTAAAATTGTACAGTATCACTGCATCATTTTAAACAAACCAAAAAAACACCATTGTTCCAGCATTGTCAAACCAAGCCAATGCATATTTCACTTTTCTGTCTTAAAATCCCCCTTTTATTCTTGATTTGTATTTACATTCAAACTTTTTTATTAGTAATTTGACTAAAATGTACACTGATCTCACACGATCGATGGTTTTATAATTCAGCATCACGTCTTGTGTAAACGGCCCCTTGTTTGTTTTGTTTTATTGCAGATAGATCAATGTATACAAGCTAAAGATCCTCAACACTGTCCACAGTACATCCGGTAGAAGCCCCATAAAGATGTTTGTTTGCTCTAACAATATGAGGTAGATGCAGAACACCAGTCGTCTGTCTTCCAGCGTCTGTCCTTCTGCTCGCAGCTCCCTTTTGCTTAAGTCAACAGTGCTTGTAATGAGGTGTGTGTCGATACGTGTGTGCTCTGCTGTCACTGTGGGCTTTCTGGAAAAGCCTGACCCGCCTGAGCGAGGATCAGCGGAGCCAAAGACATCATCCTGCCGGACCGAGCCTCTGATCTGATGCTTATCCGTCTGACAGTCCGACCCCAATCCATCTCCAGCACCGCAGCTCCAATTACACTCCTCTGCTCGTGCAGTGTTTGCTTGATGCAGTATACGCTTTGCTGTAGAAAGCTGTAGTGTTGTCTAAAGTATCGATCGCTTGATATGTATCCGTGCTGAAGTATATTTAAAATGATACAATATCACTTTTACTCGTATTGATGCACAACGATACCTGTCGTTTTCTCTCTTTCTCACAAGGATTTATGTCCCTGAAAAGGATCTATCACTTTATATGTTCAAATGTAAGACATAGAATATGACCAAACATTTTTAAAGATTTAAAAGTTATTTAAGTGTAATATTTGATTAAATGTGCATGAGATGTGTTAAACCTAAATGTATTAGGTTATGAATTTGTTATGCAGTTTTTTAGCTCTTCTTCCCATTTTGTAATAATAATAATAATAATAAAAAAAAAATAATAATATTAACAATATTAATAATAATAATAATCAGGGCTTGACATTAACACCCGCCAAATGCGAGTAGATTTCAGCTGTAGCAGGTTAGACAGCCACACCCACCAGCCACTTTGGCTGATTAAAAATAATTTTTAAATTAAAGTTCTCTTAAAAGAAAAGTTCAACAACAAACAAACCGTAGTTCGTGTTTGCAAAAGAAAACAGATGAATACCGAATGAGAGCATGATCACGCACATGGAGAGACTCTCACTCACTGACAAGGGCTTTAGTGTTTAGAGTGTTTAAATGCTTGCGGGCTCAAATTTCCTTGCGCGAAGTAACCATGCCTGCAACTGATGCGACTTTCACTTTGAAATAGACTGGACATAAAGCAATGCTTGCTTTTAAAAGTTTGAGATTCTTTAAAAAAGTATTTGTGTAAACAAGAGAGGTTGCCATTTCGCTTTATCTTTGAACAGATTATGAATGAGTAATATGTTAAATGTGTGCTCGTGATCATCATAATACTTTTTTTATTGTTTGAAAGTGCACTGTATGAGTTAGGTTAGGGTTTTGTTATGTAGTTTTTCAGTTTTTCCTCCCATTTTATAATAATAATAATAATAATAATAATAATAATAATAATAATAATAATAATAATAATAATAATAATGGTACATTATTAAAAGTTTTTAAAATGTATTGTCTGATTAAATGTGCACTTTGTATGTTAGTTTAGGGATTTATTATGTAGATTTCAGCTCTTCTTCCCATCCCAGCTTCAAACCATTAACTAAGACTTTTAGCTCAATTTTAATTGATTAAACAATTTATTAATAGTTAGTAAGGTAGTTGGGTTTAGGTATTTGGTAGTAGAGATGTAAAATAAAATAATACTTTATAAGTGCTAAAAACATTGATATATTAATAGGCAGGCATAAAATTAATTTACCAGAAACCAGTAGTAAATGATGTGGATTGTTACTTAATCTAAAATGTTATCAATAACAACAATAATAATAATAACATTATAAAATTATTTATTTTACTTTCTGACTTTGGGCTAAAAGGTAAGCAATCCACAGTTTTGGCTCCCTTTACAGAGAAAACAGATTGACAAAAATCATAATTTGGGGTCGCCACAGCAGAATGAACCGCCAACTTATCCAGCATATGTTTTAAGCAGCGGATGCCCTTCCAGCTGCAACACATCACTGGGGAAATTATTATTATTATTATTATTATTTTGAAAATACTTAGCATTTTCATTATTTTGTCACATTCAGTTTTAAGTATTCATAGTTTCTTGTCATTTTCATTATATTGGCTTAATTTAACTTGGACAAAAATGTAAAAACTGTGTAAAACTAAAATAACACGGTTAATTAGAAAGATTAAAAAATAGATATTATTCAACAAGGATGGATTAAATTACTAAAATGTGACAGTAAAGGCATTTAAATGTGTTACCCAATATATCTAATTAAAATAAAAGCTGTTTTATTCTATTTGTCAGTTCAAAAGCACAATGCTGTGGAGAGCTCATTACTCCCACACTGTTTGTGCGTCTCTTTATCTCAGAGTTCTGTTGTACATGATCTTACACTTTAACAGTCTATATGTCAAATAACATCAAAACATCCATCTCTGATACTGTCAGTTATGTCTAAAAGTAAACAAATTGAGGAATAATTTTTTTAATAAAAAAAAAAAATAATTAATTGTATGACATATATCTGAGAAATGTTAAGTACTGTTTTCATCTGTTTATTTGTATTCATGGTTGTAATTTGCTTATTTATTTATTACTGTCATCTTGTCATCAGCAATGTTTTTTTTTAATAGTTATGCTAGTATTTTTTTTCTCTTCTTATTAGAAATTTACAAGGCTCAAAACAATGGAAACAATAATTCATTAATTTTTTATTATCATTTTGTATTAATGTATCCATTAATTTAATTTAATTTAATTTAATTTAATTTAATTTAATTTAATTTAATTTAATTTAATTTAATTTAATTTAATTCAAGTATTTATTCATTTTTCCATTAAATATATTTATTTGTCCATTTAATGGTTTTATTTATTTATTTATTTATTTATTTAAGCTATTAAGAGTATGGAGGACGAAACCTGCAAAAATAATAAATAAATAAATAAATATGCAAATATATGAATAAATTAGTAAATAAACCTATAAATTCTTACATTAATAAAATAATAAATAAATACAATAGGCAAATAAATGTATCGAAAAAATTCTTGCATAAATAAATATATCAATAATTAATAGTGTGGGCAGGTAAAAAATTACATAAACTACAAAAACTTTAAGAAAATGCTAAACTGATGAACGTAATTCCTGGTGTATTAACTTTTCCTCAGCTCAACATGCTAATGAGAGGGTGTGTGTCAATCATCAAAAGGCGGTCTTTATGCCATTATTGGTTGATCGTTAGAAAAAAAATGCATTCGATTTTTTTGACTGGCTTCTGGGGATTGACAGACACCCTCTCATTAGCATGTTGAGCTGAGGAAAAGTAAATACGAAACTACGATCAAGAATGATTAAACGTTTTAAAAGGGTCCCAATATTTGTTTAATTATTTAATTAACTATTTATTTACCTGCAGGCACTATTAATTACTTATATATTTATTCATGCAGGAATTTGTGGATTTTTATATACATTTATTTATTTATTTGCATATTTATTTACTTATTGCTTTATTTATGTCGGAATTTATGGATTTATTTACTTATTTATTTATATATTTGCATATTTATTTATTTATTGTTTTTGCAGGTTTCTTCCTCCATACTTTAGGCTTTAACTCTGAAAAAATGAAATTAAAATATGCAAA
This sequence comes from Danio rerio, assembly GCF_052040795.2. Classification (NCBI taxonomy): domain Eukaryota; kingdom Metazoa; phylum Chordata; class Actinopteri; order Cypriniformes; family Danionidae; genus Danio; species Danio rerio. Next base: position 40,858,238 of record NC_141034.1, read on the forward strand.
AAAATATATACATTTTTATTATATTTAGAATTTTCCCCCAAAAGGCATAAAAAAATGGCATTAGGGCATTGTATCAGTTAGAACATCCAGTATGGTGACAACACTATAAAGCTATATAAAACGAGGCCTATTTGCTATGTGCATTGAGAGTTTTTAATGCTCTTCAGTGGAGTGATTAATGCCATATAGATCATCTCCTGGGGTTTGCATGCTACGAAACATATGTCCGCTTTGTTTATTGTATTCCCAATTCATCTTTGTATTGTTACGATGGGTATGGTTCTTAGTGAGGCATTTATCATATTCAAATGGCAGCTATGCCCTAGATATTTGGCACTCGAGAGTGATAATGTCAGATCTTCTCTCCGGTGTTCAGTTCTTAATGTCAAATAAAAGCACCCATTTCAGTCTTGTGTTTTTCTCAAGTGAACATTGTCTGCACTTATCATTATACATTAATTATTTTACTTGATTTATTGTTATTATTACTTTTTTTGCTGTGCTCTGTGGTCAGAACGCCACTTTTTGATAAATGATAGGTTATTATTATAATTAAGCACTCTCTTAATTTTGCATGAGGCCTAATGGATTTTTTTTGTGCTGCAATTAATATTTTATAATGACAATCTTTATTTCATTAATAATATAAATGATGTTTAAGCATTTCTTTCAAATAAATACATTAATTAATATATTCTTTAGATTAATTTTATATTGTTGTATCAAGGTTTCAACAAAAATATTGAGCAAAGCTCTTTTCACTCTTGATAATAATTGTCTGACTAATAAATAATAATATTAATAATAAATAGTAATACATTCTGTGTTTGACCTTTAAAAATATAAAAAATGGCACAACATATTTCAGTTGATAATAATATATTTTTATTTTTTTTCTGTGCTCTGTAGGCAGAACGCTGCTTTGTGATAAATTATAGGGTACAATAATTAAGCCCTCTCGGTTCATGTTTCATGTTGCCAAATTATATGTAGTTCTGTTTGTGCTGCTGTTAATGTTTTAATATTTTCTTCATTCATGTAATTTTAATTAAGAGCCAGTCTTATTGTTGAACAGTTGTGTTGATGTTATTACTTAATTCTTATTAATTCATTTGATTAAATATTTATATTTCAAATTAATGTATATGTGTTATTTTGAAAACTCACTCAAACAATTATGTTTGCTGTTTGTTCAAGTTGCTCATATAAAATAAGCTGAAACAGCACAATTATTGAGCTTTTTTTATAACAAACTTAACAACAAGACAACTTAATTGTTTTATGTCCAGTCAATTTTTTGTAAAAAAAAAAAAAAAAAAACTAAGCTAACTTAATTCTAAGTTAAACTTGATTGTGTGGAAACCAGCATTTTTTTACAAAAACAAAGTATTTTCAAGTGATGATGAATTAAAAGAAAGGTTTCTGATGTTGCTAGCTTTTTTTTTAAGAGCTTCGTGGGCGGACTTTTGCATTGTAATTAGTGCTGCACAATATTCAGTACAGTATCATTTTAGCATCGAAATTGCAATGTGCACATTTGCAGCAAACATACGCACGCACACACGCACGCACGCACGCACGCACGCACACACACACACACACACACACACACACACACACACACACACACAGTCGCTGCTACTTACCTGTTGTCTTGCTGTTGGCAATGTGTCTCTCATAACACATTTCCTACACCATAACTCCATTCCTGATCTTCAACATTTCCAAAGGGAAATTCATACATCACAGCAGTGGCGCAGTGGGTAGCACGATCGCCTCACAGCAAGAAGGTTGCTGGTTTAAGCCTCTGCTGGGTCTGTTAGCATTTCTGTGTGGAATTTGCATGTTCTCCCCGTATTGGTGTGGGTTTCCTCCGGGTGCTCCGGTTTCCCCCACAGTCCAAAGACATGTGCTATAGGTGAATTGAATAAGCTAAATTGGCCATAGTGTATGTGTGTTTCTCAGTGTTGGGTTGTAGCTGGAAGGGAATCCGCTGCTTAAAGCATATGCTGGATAAGTTGGCGGGTTATTCCACTGTGGTGACCCCAGATTAATAAAGGGACTTAGCCGAAAAGAAAATGAATGAATGAATGAATGAATGAATGAATAAATGTTTATGAGTGCTAATGAGAGGTCCCAAAATATGGCCTATAAAAGTTTGTTACAATTTGCTTGTTAACCAAGTCAGTGAGAGTGTTACAAAGGTACCCATGAGCAAACCTCTTTGTACATACAGTTGCAATCAGAATTATTAACCCCCCTTAGAATTTTTTTTTCTTTTTTAAATATTTCCCAAATGATGTTTAACAGAGCAAGGAAATGTTCCCAGCATGTCTGATATTATTTCTTTTCTTCTGGAGAAAGTCTTATTTGTTTTATTTTGGCTAGAATAAAAGCAGTTTTTAATTTTTTAAACACCATTTTAAGGTCAAAATTATTGTGTTGAAAAAATCTTATATCTGTTAAACAGAAACTGGGGAAAAAATATACAGGGCTGATAATTCAGGGGGTTTAATAATTCTGACTTCAACTGTATATTGTAGATACTTGTTTAAATTTGTAAATATATATATATATATTTTTTTTCATCTTTATTTTTCTGTTTGGTTGTTTCTTTGGTACTTTTTTTTGTTTGTTTTGGACACTTGCATATATATTGTTTGCTGTGGACCGTTTTTTCCACCTGCCAGCACTGCGCTGTAAATAAAACACTGTGCACTGGAGAGCTATTGAGTATGCCATCATTTTGTCTCATAACCCCCCCCCCCCCCCCCCATCCCCCGAAACTGTTTTCGTATTGCAATATATGTCCAAGAACATAAAGTATCGCAATATCTGATTTTTCCAACATCGTGCAGCCCTAATTGTGATAATACATTGGCTGTTTATTGTAAACATTCATTGCTTATTTTCATTGTATCAGTGGAATGTAGATTAATGCAGAGTGCATTACAAGTCACAAAGAGAGCAACAAACAACCTAATCTGATCTTTGTAATACAAAGCAATTCTGTTATCATAAAACAGAATATTTTCCACAGAACACATGCTTATTTCACACCAAAAGGTCAAATTTGATTATTTATTTCAGCATGAATCTTGAGAAAAAAAGACTTGTGTTCTGAACAGCGGCCCATTATTATGAAAGCATATTTAACGAAAGCAGCATATATAAATACGCTGGTCCTACAAGACTATTACAAAGAAAGTATTTTGTTTGTAGTTCCTGGTTGCTGAAACATCAGCAGTTTTCCAGGATATAGATTAGCTGAGGAAACACACACAAACACACTCACACAAATAGGATATTCAATTCACATTTGTCATTTAAAGGTGAATTTCAGCAGAGAACGAAACAACATTCAGTTCATTTGAGGAAATACCAGTTAGAGATGGAATTGCTCTGTACTTTCAAAGACATGCTATATTACTTAAATAACATTAAAGCTAGGATTTTATTTCATAGCACACTAGAAAAAAAGTACTTCATATTACCCACTACTTAATGTCAAATAAATGTCCCTGAGTATCTCAAACATGCTTTTATAGATCACAGTGCCGTATTAAATGTCCAGCACTGCGCAGTAAATCTGTGGTTATAACTCCAATGGATTTCAATTAGGCGTCACTGTGTTTGCATTAGCCCAGAGTCAAATTGAATGTGACACCCTCACATTAGGCACGAATATCTAAGGACAGGCAGTGGGGGGGAAATGTGTATTGCTGAATTCCTGCTGTTAGATTTTTCACATTGTTTGCAGCCTGACACATTGAGGTTATGGCTGGGGATATATATATATATATATATATATATATATATATATATATATATATATATATATATATATATATATATATATATACACGTCTGCTTAACAATCCTGATGAAATGCAGCGAAATGATTGAGTTATTGCGGCACGTAAATAGATTTAGATCACGTGATAATTATCGGCATGCGTGTTTAATCATCTGGCACACTCTTTTTTAGAGGGATTTATCAGACATAAAGGCTGGGGAGTATGAGCTAAATCTTTATATGAGATTATCAGTGTGTAATTTTTTTAGACAAATGTTTTAAATGTTATATAAGGGTGCAGTCATGCCTTTTATTGTGAAATTCTTTGATTCAGGGTATTCTATCAATCAAAGACTTGTTTTAATATTGTAAAATATTCATCCATTCATTTTCCTTCGGTTTAGTCCCTTATTTTGTAAAATGTCATTGCAATTTAAAATAACTCTTTTCCATTTTAATATATTTTAAAATGTAGATGGCTTTCATCATTGTTGCATCATTTTTCAGCATCACATGAAGCTTCATTCTGATATGTGTTGTTATTAAAGTGATGTTTGCAATGTTGACATCAGAAAGAATAGCTAATTTCATCATTTATTTTTCAGATATTATATTTAATAGCCAACACAAGCTTATTCTGAAAACGTAGCCCTATATACATTTCTTGAGATCATGAATTATGTAGCCAGAAGTACGTATGGCTGAAATTCATCTTTAAAATAAACGCTACGGTGTGGTATGACGCCGTTCCTTTTCGTGCTTACCAGCTGACCGCTTACCTCCATGTGGATGGCTTTCCTGCTGTTACCAGTTTGTCCAGTTAGCTCACCATGTACGTCAGTGGACTTGAGATGCAGAGAGAAGTTGACCAGGATAACAGGGTTGGAGTTTGGTGAAGAAAGGTTCCAGAAAGCAGATAAGGTAAAAATTGAAGACAAAAAAAAAAAAAAAATTATATATTATTAAATATAACTTAAGTAAATAACAGGGTGAGAATATAGTAAAAATCAGATGAGAGCTTTTCTTTTTCTGGTCTGCTTTTTAAAACTGAAGGTTGGGTTTAGGGAAGTGGGTGGTAGCTGGCCAATCGGTGCTTTGAAAACACTATTGGTTGGATTCAGGGAAGGAGGAGGGTGGGTCAGTCGATCGGTCAGTTAGTCAGTCAGTCAGTCAACAGCGGCCTCTGGTGGATTTACGTATGAAGATGAGACGTGAATTGCACTTGTGAGAAATTTGAGATCTCAATAAGCATACATAGTGACCTCTGGTGAATTCGCAAAAAAAAAAAAAAAAAAAATTGTAGCTCCTGGGACATATTTGGTGCTCTCCAGAAATGTATATAGCGGTACGTTTTCAGAATGAGCCTGGGTTGCAAATACTTTTTTTTTTTTTTTTTTTTAAGTATTTCTGTTGTCAAAGCATGGCAACTGCCGACGACTTTGTTATTTCTATGTTTTTTGACACGTTGATATTTATTTTTCATCAACACAATAATAAGGTTTTAACTTCAGAAGAGTTAAGAAATCTTTTTTTTTTTAATGAAATAACCTTGATTTTCAATCACAATGAATCAAAAGGTTTGTTATTCTGGTCAATTTTCATGTTCTTAGAAATTAAAAGAGCTCAAAACTTTTGTTTGATTAGATGGTGACAAAATATTACATTTTTCTAAGAAATGAATATAAACCTGGGCATCAGGTGCTTCACATTGTTTAGCATTTGAGTTAAAAGCAAAAGGCTGAAAACTAACACTTTAGTAAGATTATTTAACAAACCTCATTGAAGGTCCTTGTACTTGTCTTTGAATTAACTTATGAGCACCTGTGACCACACATACACTGTATCCTATGCAATGAAGTTACTCGGCAACAGTAAACAAAATCTGCCTTCATTATAATCAGTAAAGCTGTTCATGCTGTGACAGTTTGTACAGTGGTCTCTAAATGTTTTGGTGTCAGATTTGGCATCTAATAACATTTAGTGATGCACCGATCTTGATTTTTCATGGCTGTCTGAAGCTAGCAAATTATGCAATTCTAATACATATATTTTATAGATTAATTAAGAAACCTTTATAATATGAATACAGTTTATTACTGGATTAACTTTCTGTAGTGATTGAATATTATATATTATGCAAAAATATACTGAACAGAGATCATGTAAAGAAGTTATATTTATTTAGCTTTAGATTTCTTTTACTGATTAAATTAAAGGGATGGTTCATCCAGAAATGTAATTCTGTCATTAATTAGGGGAGAGCGTGGACAGGCGTAACGTGGGACGAAAGTAACAAACCGATTTTCTCGAAGCCCTGAAAACATTTGCTTTCCTGGCTATAACAGCACGTTCAGCATGCAACCCTTGATAGCTTCCAAAAATCATCTGATATTTCCTGTGGTTAGCTCCAAATTTCAGTTTTTAGGTGCAAAAATGTAATTATTGGTGCAATACTTTTTGTCTTATTACAAGTTGTCTGAGTAATTAGAGTAATAATAAGTCTATTGGTTGTTTAGTGCAATAACACACCCTTAAGTTTGAAATCTCTGAGTTATTCAATTTAAAAGTCAATCAGATTTAAATGGCAAGAGTTCCTTTGGGGATGAAAGTAACACTGTTATTAATGCCCCACTGCTAATAGCCATGCATTATTTTCCACTTCCACTTTATTTTTAGTGTTTGGAATAATGCATATTGCCAATAACAATAAAAAATATTCAAAAACCTGTATGTTACTTTTGTCCCCACTGACGTGGTCAAAAGTAACAATGAGCAATTTATATTTAAAGTGAAATTATTTTGAAACTGTTCTACATTTGTTTAAAAAACCACCCGATATTAATAGACGAAATTTTTGAGCTATTAACTACAGCAGAAAATATATTTCTGTTTAACACATTCTTTTAAAACTACTTTTTTTGAAAAAATTGTACTTTTGTGACCCCCGCACTCCCCTACTCATCCTCATTCTCTATAGACAGCAATGGGCCTAAGACATTCAAAGTCCAGTAAAGGACAAAAACATTTGTCAAAACATTCCATGTGACTTCAGTGGTTCAACTATAATCATACCAATCTCCAAGAACACCTTTGTGTGCCAAAGAAGCAAAAGAAAACCTTTGTAAAAATGTCAATGTTTTCCTTGTCATGTCATTAATATGTGGATTTACTACAGGCAAAATGACATATTGTCAAGGGGATTCCACATCACATGTGCCATTTCCACAAAATGTATCTTTATAATTGTAAACATTAGCCCCTTTCACACAGTGATACTGATAAATATCTGGAAATTTTCAGGAACAAATTTACTGGTAATTCAAAAAAGCGATGTTCACACAGGCAAAGACATTCCGGAAATTTTCCAGAAAAGACCATTCACACATTCATTCCAACATACAGATAAATTCTGACATCATTAGTCAAAAGTGATCTATAAACGGCAGCACTTGTATTTTTAAACATATAAGAGGTCAGGCTTTTATTGATGGTTTCACTTTTATTTAAAACTTTAGCTTCATGTATGTTTACACATCTGACTACATTACAAATTATGTGGATGGATAAGTATTGAGAACAACTAATCTGATCCAAAATTTATTTTACTGGGGGACGAATCGGTTCTTTTGTTCGATCAAAGGAAAAATTTACCTTTAATTAAAATGGCTCTGATAGCAGCAAAGAAATGTATTGCTAAACATTGAAAATCAGTAGAACCACCAAGTCATATTGTATGGCTTAGAGAACTTTCTTCTTATGTTCCTGTTGAAAAAAATAATGTTTAATCTTAAAAAGAACTCTTCAATGTTTGAGAAGACTTAGTGTAAATTAATTGAATACATGAATAATTTGGGTGTTACACTGACTGAAAATACGGATGGAAAAGTTGACACAGTTGGCATTAGAAAGAAACTTAGAAACGTTACCTTACTAACATCTAGCAGCTGATTGTCTGGGAAAATATTCAGAGACTTTTATTTTGATAAACAGTGCTGATGTAAATGCCTATGAGTGTTCTGATTGGCTGGAATAGACATCTCACGTCATTGCATTCTAAACGTGAACACGCTCTTTACAGCAATTTTCCTTCTGCGTTCACACAGAGCAGCAATCTAGTAAATTAACGTTAATGTTTCAACTTCTCTTTTTGAAAAATTGCCGGTAATTTTTCGGAAAGGTCTGTAAGTGTGAAAGGGGCTTTTGTATTCTATGAGGGTATGCACACCGGCAATGCATATTGAAAACAATGTAGCTGGTTTGTGACTCACTTTAGAATCAGCAATGCAATATGCAATGGCAATATTTTATGAAGTAAATATGCACTTTGATCTTTTGCAGAGCACATTGGCAAGTCGTTTTCACCATTATATTTATATACCATTTATAATTATAAAAGTCTTTGTATGTATCTTTGTATGTTTTCAGTTGAAACACTGAAGGCACATGGTATGTGTTAACAGTGTTTTTTGGTTCCTTTATTGGACTCTTCTGGATCTCAGGATCATTGTCTATAGAGGATGAGGGAGCTCTCACTGAAACTGGGCATATGTCTCTAGGTTTGGAACAACGTGACGGGGAGTAATTAATAATAGATTTTTTACAATATTTTTTGGGTTAACTAACCCTTTAACATATCCAAAGTTTTTTTTTTTACCTTTTGAAAAATACAACACTTTATTAAACTTAAAATTTGCTATTAAAAACTGATTTCTGATAGGCAAATCAATGCGTTTCTGCATTGCATGGTATAAATGCTATAGCAGAATAAAGTCTAGCCCTAACACTCCGGGAAGTGTAGAGCAGTGGAAATGCAGCGTTGCAGTGCTGTAGTTTTCGCTTCCGCCCTGCCCTGCCCTGTCCTGTAGGTCTAGGTATGGAAAAGTATGATTTAACAAGGGCCCTGCATCAGGGCAGGTGTGGCAATGATGGATTGAAGTGCTTAGCAGAGCACTAGCAGCCGGGACAGAGAGTAATCGGTGTGTACAAAGAGCTGGCCAGAGTAAGCAGAACAGATACATCAAGCCGAAAAGCACGGCCGAGTCGAGCGGGGTCACGTGCACGCAAATCCACATATATTTACAGATGACAGAGGTCTCCATACTCCGGCACTAACACAAAGGTAACATAATCGTCCTGTTCTGAGTGTTATATAATGTTGTGTTGCCTCTGCAGGACTGTTATTTGATTTATGACTCGGACCATAAGGTGAGGTGTGCAGCATTGTTTTTTGTAGGATATGATGACTACATGTATGTACGGTCTGCACCTGTTTGCACATTCGTGTTCATTAATTTATTGCATGTTAAGGCAGTGCAATTTGCATAAATTCTTCAAGTAGGCATTTCTATTGTGCAGCTTTAATTGGTCAGCTCATTTATTATATTGTTGCTGTTCCAGTATGTTCCAAGTCATTAATTTTTATGGATTTTAAAAACCTTTTATTTTCATTAATAATTAAACATATTGTGGTTGAAGTTAGTAATGTGGCTTTACATACGGTCAAACATTTGCATGAGAACCTTGAATGAAAATCAAATCAAGAATTTAAGGTTAAGACCAAGATAAGACCAAAAAAAAGGGTAAAACTAATTCCAAATTTTGATTAAAAAAAATTCCTTCAATGCAATGTAAGTTACTTTGGATTAAAGCAATTGTCAAATGCTTAATTGTAAAAAAAAAATAAATAAATGGTTTGTTAAAAAAAATTAATATAAATAAAAAAAGCCTTGCAAAAGTCACAATTACTTTATTGCATGCAGATAGTGTTTTATTTATAAGTACAATATAACAACATGCATGTTCATGTAATGCAACTAAACTAATTAAATGAATGCCACTTAAAGGGATAGTTCACTATAGTGAACAGTTTCTCTTATTAGTTGAACTCAAAAGAGTAAATTTTGGGAACACTGTAGCTATTGACCCCCATAGCCTTGTCTTTCCAACTACATGGAAGTCAATGTTTACATGTTTTTAGCATTGTCTTATTTTGTGTTCAACAGAAACAAAAAAAAAAAAACCATAAAGGTTTGGAATCACTTGAGGATTCACCCAAAACTGTAATTTTACTTCGTGTCTATCAACCTTGTGGTTCCAAACCCTCATGCTTTTCCTTCTGCTGCTGAACACTAACACAGATATTTTGAAGAAAGTCGGAAACCGCTGACTGCCATAGTAGGAAAATATTTACTATAGAAGTCATTGGCCACAAGCTTTCAGCTTTCTTCAAGGGTGAGAAAACAATATCAGAATATTATTTTTTTTCCTATTTTTATTTTTTTTTCCTATTTTTATTTTTTCACTTTTTTCCTTTCTTTTATTTTGAATTTCACAAGAAGTACTATTTCATATGTGTACACTGTAAACCAATTTCATTAATTTATTTCCTTTAGCTTAGTCCCTTTATTCATCAGGGGTCACCACAGCAGAATGAACCGCCAACTTATCCAGCATATGTTTTACACAGCGAATGCCCTTCAAGTTGCAACCCAGTACTGGGAGACATCCATACACACTCATTCACACACATACAGTACACTATGGTCAATTTAGTTTATTCAATTCGACTATACCACGTCTTTGGATTGTTATTGAAATGTATATTATTTAGATGACATATTGTCACATTTTTGACCCAGCACAATAGCAACAAAAATTAAACCAATTCACACACGTTAGGGCTGCACAATATCTTGTTTGAGCATCGGTATTGCAATGTGTATCTGCAGGATTAAAAGATAAAGATATTATTATTTTTAAAAATAATTTATACAAGGATGACCATGTTAATGTTTGACTGTTAAATTTCTAAACCTGAATACTATGGATACTCCGATCTCACTCCGATATACCGAGTACTGATTCTGATGCATCAAGCTTTAAATGCATAAAACACATTTTCCCTCAGGGTATCTCGCCTTATCTTAGAGAACAAATTATGTTGTAATCCCTTAAACATGTCTCCTATAACCATTTTGTGTGGACATGTCATGGCCACAAGCAGCTTTACAGAACTAAAAAAGATAAAACAGATTTAGAAATGATTGACAATGCAGATGATGGAATAATCATTTAACATGTGTCACTGAAAGAGTTTGGAGAAGTGCACACCTCTAAAAATATGACTATAAACTTCTGTTTATTGCAATAAGTATACTACAAAAAGTTATATCTAATTATTTAACCTAACAACTGTAATGCTTAGAACATCGATGTGCCTCTCGCGATCTGTTCTCTTGTTCATCCACCCTCGTTGCCATGATTTGTAGGTCTCACGGAGCAGCTATGAATATGTGGGAGACTCGCGCAGCTTCCGGCAAAGGTCATACATTTGGATGAGACACTAGTCAAAGCAGCTCAAAACACTGGATTTACAATGGTTGCAACAGAGACCATGACTCCAATAAACTGTTTAAACAGAGGTCGACCCACATCTGAATGTATTTTAGCTGCTGTGTTGGGAGCGCAGCGATCGCTCGAGCCCCACGCATCATTTCTCTTCTCACTTGTTGTAGTGCTGCTGCGCGCACACACGCATCTACTCATTGTTTAAACCAATGGAAAATTGTAAACAAACACATGTGATCGGTTCATGGGATCAGCCAGATTGTCAAGTGTTGATCGAGTCATAAAATGTGGTTATTGGCCAATACCGATCGAGTGGAGCATCCGTTAGACGCTCCAGAAAACCATAAACGGCTGTTTTTTTTCACTTTTATGTTTGCTCTGATGTATTATATGCTTGAAATTTATTATACTTTATGCAAACACTCTGCAAAGAAAAAAACTTGAACATCATAATCTGTTTACATAAATCTTCTCAGATAGAGCTCTCCAAATCATCTGATGAAATTATATTCAAATGGAAAAAAAAATAAATATCAGATATATCAGATTTTTCCTATCGTGCAGCCCTAACACACATTACTGATTCTATTTGAAGCTGGATGTTTTACATCCAGTCACAGTAATACTTTTAACAATTAATGCATTGGCAACTATGTGATATTATTGGACTTGTGTTCTCGACCAGTGCGATAACATGTTTAAACATTAGCATAAATCATTGTCATTTACATACATTAGCTTTTTAACATACTGTGGCACCTCATTCATAATGGAGGCAGAGCTGTGGGGTTTTACTAACAGTTTAGGGATCAAATAGAGGGACACAGTTTGACCATAAGCTCTTTCTAAAGTTTTTTTTTTATTATTATTATTATTGGTGGAAGATTTGTAAAACTCTACAGGCAGACATAAAGAGTGAGCAAAATCATTGATTTATGAAATCAAAATAAGGAGAAGGGAATTTGGGCATTGCTTCATTTTTGACCTTTTGTAACTGCATCCTTCAGTTTTGTGAGTGTGTGTGTTTGTGTGTGTGTGTGTGTTTTCCAGTCAATGCTTTACAATAAATGGCACATTAATAGATATAAAGATAGAAGTCCTCATCTTAAAAGCCTGTAATGTTGTTTATGGCATTTTTCCCTACAACATCACCAATGAGCTTAAAACGTCCTGTAAAGCTACAGAATACTAAAGTATGAATAAGGCTGCCAAGTAATAACTAAAAAGCCATTACCCAACACTGTAGTGTGGCTTGAAAAATGTTAACTTGTTTTTTTAAAGCTGAAGGGTGTACGTGATGTTAAAATACTTTCTCCTGTGTCCGTTTAAACGGCAGAGATGTGGTATTTGTCGGTGGTGAGTAAACAATGGGCTGAATGCACTGAATATTTTAGCATCATACTCCATATACCGTATTTGTAAACCACTTGCAATCCATCTTAACCAGCCAATGTGCTTAAATAGCACTGCTTGAGGATTTAAATTGTATTTATTGGATCTAAATGTGTTCTTTCAATGCAAATTAGGATCATTATTGACTTTAGATTTCTTTTGTAGTTGGTATTTATATTAAGCACTTGTTTGCAGAGATTGGATATATAACAAATCCATATTTACTAATAGGTGGCACGGAGGCTCAATGGTTAGTACTATCACCTCACAGCAAGAAGGTCACTGGTTTGAGTCCTGGCTGGGTCAGTTGGCATTTCTGTGTGGCCTTTGCATGTTCTCACTGTGTTGACATGGGTTTCCTCCAGGTGGTCCAAAGACATATAAGCAAACTGAATAAACTGAATAAACTGAATTGGCCATAGTGTATGTGTGTGTATGGATGTTTTCAAGTACTGGGTTATAGCTGGAAGGGCATCCACTTTGTAAAACATGCTGGATAAATTGGTGGCTCATTCCGCCGTGGCAACCTCTGATGAATAAAGGGACTAAGCTGAAGGAAAATAAATGAATGAATGAATAAATAAATGCTAATAAAATATAATTAGTAATATATGATAAGTATATATAATAAGTGAACATATCTTGTTCTTTTTTTAGATGGTTCAACTGCTTTCCAACACACACTACAATTTTACAACTCTATTGAATAATGTCTCTTGCAAAAAGAAATAAAAAAAAAGTTATATGGTAAGATATTACAAAAAAAAAAAAAAATTCTATTTGCCTATATTTTAAAATGTTATTTACTCTAATTTGAAGCATTTTTCTTGTTATCAATGTTGAGAAGAGTTGTGTTTGATAATAAGTCTGTGGAAACTGTAATACAGTTTTTGTTTTCCAGGAAGAAAAGAAAAGTGTTTATTTGAAAGAGATTCTTTTGTGACAATAATAAATGTCTTTTTAATGCAATTTGATACAAACTGTCGAATGTTTTCTTTGAGTATTCAATAAATCTAAGCTTTTGTATTTTATGAAAACAATGTTTTTAAACACGTCTTTTTGTTTTATTTTATAACTAGAATTATTCCTAGAGTGTGTATGGAGTTTAGTAAAACACCGTTTTCCTCCTTTGGCCCTACATTATGGACTGAAATACAGTGTTATCATGTTAGAAACAATTTTATCTCTAAATATTTGTAAAAATCATTTGAAGTCTTACCTGGAAGAATCATGTGAATGTTTTGTGTAAATTTTAATCTGTGATATTTTATTTAACTGTTTGTGCTGTTATTTAGGCCAGGACCCCTGCATAAAAGAGATGCATATGTCAATGGGAAATTTCAAGAAAAATAAAGGATACATAAAAATAAATAAATTAATAAATAAAAGTAAACACACACACACACACACACACACACACACACACACACACACACACACACACACATACATTTATATATATATATACACACACACCTACCATATATATATATATATATATATATATATATATATATATATACATGGTAGGTGTACATATTAATAAGTTAGCATTGATTTTTGGGAGCACAATACATGGCTTAAGTGTTTATAAACATTTGAAAATGCATTTGAAGTGAATTTAGCTTTGTGGCACAACACTGTTTAGCTCTCAGATTTGCATTACAGCTCTCAGATTTGCATTACAATTGAAAACACATTTACACATAAAAATTTTAAAAGAAGATGCTGAAATAATACTTTCTAAAGTAATAGATTGTAAAAACAGTTTCAATTAATTTCTACAAAAAATCCCACATTATTACTGCATTATTCTGTAGTGTTAGTATTTTTCAGAATTCATTGTTTGATTCAGAAATCAATAATGTTTGTTTTTTTATGCTGAGGTTGAAATGCTGCTTAACATTTCAGTGAACACTGATACATTTTTAAAGATTCAGAGCGAAAAAACAGCATTTAAAGTCTTAGCATGTCTTTTGTAAATGTCTTTAATGCATTTTTAATGCAATACAGCCTGTCAAATGTTTTGTCTGACTATTCAAAAAAGCTAAACTAATACACTTGATATTATATTTGATGAAAAAGAAGTTTCTGCAATGCATGTTCTCCTTTTGTCTTTTAGTCTGCAGCTTTTGTAACACCTCTGCTGACAAAGAATGCATATCTCAAAGTATTCCTCCACCAGTGGACTTTTCTTAATCTGTGCAATAACGGCGTTAGCTCAAGTGGTTTGAGTGTGATACTTTGAGTGATTAGCCACTCAACACGATCAAGCTATAATCTGGGATGTGTCTTCCTCTGAATGCCTGCTCACCCTGACCCATTTCCTTTGAATTAATCCCAGCTAAAGTTTGGGGAGGGGGAGAGAGAGCCTCTTTGATCTTCTAATGAAGGGACACTCATCCCGATATTTCTCTTCTGGGTTTGTCTGCTCGCTTTGCTGCGTCTGCGAGCTCACCAAGGAATTCCTGGAACAGGGTGAAGTAGTTTGAATAATTAGGCCCCGCTTTCAAAAATCTCAGTCTCCTCCTCCGTCCTGCTTCCTCCTTTTACTGTCATCCATCATTCAGCGCTCAGAGCTGCCATTGGTCATTACTGTGCCTGCTCGCTTCACTCGACAGCGTTCGGAGAAAGTCGGCTAGCCTACTTTGAACCTGTTTTTTTCTTGCTTAGGGAAGATAAGACCACCTATAGTCTCTTCTACATGCAGCGCCCTTCACTAATATTGGCAACCTTGGTAGATAGAAGCTAAGAAGGCTGTGGGAAAAAAACATCTTTATTGTTTGATCTTATAATCCTTTGCTCTAAATCAAAATCGTCTCTCATTGAGAAGAAATATCATTAAAAAATAAAATTAAATTAAATGAATGAATGAATGAATGAATGAATAAATATTATGTAAAAATATAGCATGTGTTTTTCGGTTAATATCAGAAGAAGTGGGAAAACAAATATGCCTATTTTAGCTATTTTTGATGTCAGTGATGATGCTGAACTATCCAAAAATCAACGTGCAGACAGTGATTAGATTTATAACCCTTGTGACATGTAGATTGATTTTACTGTTTGTTTGTTAGAATTTATTAATCCCAAAGGGAAATTCACGTCACAGCAGAGCTCTAAATATACTAAAAATAGTTTAAAAAAATTGCACACACACACACACACACACACACACATATATATATATATATATATATATATATATATATATATATATATATATATATATATATATATATATATATATATATATAAACAATAATGAAATTACATTTATACTGCACACCTTAGTTTCAAAACGAGTAGACACTTGTCTACATCTAATGCTATTACAAGTCAGCATAATTCATCTAGTATGACTTTGATTATACAATTTGATCACTGTTGGTAAAAACATCAGACTGTGTAACCAAAACTGAATTGGAAATGAAAAGAATATTCCCGTTGCTCCACGTTGATAAAAAATGTCATGCCCTGCCTGCAACTTGAGAAGCTCAGACTTTCCCTTAAAAATAAAAGTAAGAACTTCTATGTAATATGGAATCTATTTGTTGAGTACTTTAACAAGAGAGCAGTGATTAAACCCTAGTAGAAACACCTCAAACATCCCCCCCTTATTTTTTTACTTTTCATAGTATTTTTTCTTCCTCTTGAATTATTAGCCTGTTTATTTTCTCCCCCAATTTCAGTTTAACGGAGAGATTTGTTCCAGAAATTTCTAAGTTTTAATAACCCATTTCTAAAATTTCCTTTTTCTGTTAAACACAATTTGGGAAATATTTAAATAAGAAAAACTATTTCAAAGGGGGGTTAGTAATTCTGACATCAACTGTATGTAGTATGTGTGGCAGGCAAGGCAAGGGAAGTTTATTTATATACCGTATCACATTTCATTCAAAAAGATAATTCAGTGTGCTTTACATAAGCAAGAATAAAAAAAATCAAACACGAGTGTAAGAAATAAAACCAGCCAAGAATTTAATTATTAAAAACAGATTAAAACAGATTTTTAAGGAATAAAAATAAAAGGAAGTACATGATAGTTTAGTAAAGTCACAGCTAAATAGATGAGTTTTAGGTCTTGATTTGAATGTGCATAATGTTGGAGCACATCTGATCACTTCTGGAAGCTGATTCCAGCATGCTACAGTTACTGGCAACATTTATATTTATTTATTTATTTTTTTGACTAGGAGGAAGGTTTTTTTTTCTTTTTACAACTATGTCAATTCTGTTTCACAGGTCAATAAATATGAGCCCAAACACACTCACAGTGAATAAGACAAAAGGCATACAGGTAGCTGTGATTTGTGATACATTGATTACAAATCCTGCTAATGCATACAGTGTGTATTTATATTAAAACATGGATTTTTTGTACTGTAAATTACTTGTTTCTGCCGATTATCAGTTTACAAGATAATTTTGTTTTAAATTAAATGATATTATGATACATCATTTTACTTATTAAAAATTACTTATAAATTGCTTATTTGATGGATTTGCTCTTACGTGTTTGGACTTTCAGCAGTGAAAATTAAAGCACACTGAACTAAACTCTGAAAACTGGACTGACGCTGTATCAATTCTGTATAATCTTCTATGGAAAGCTGCTTGGACACAATCTATTATAAAAGTGCTATAGAAATAAGGATGAATTGCATATTACTTATCAAAAATACTTATTATATAAGAATCTGGAGTTTTTTTGTGACAACTTTATTGCTTTGTTCAACCCACTTAAATTTGTAAAAACTAATAAGCTAACCTAATTTCTTTATGTTGTCTAACACAAATGGATTATGTGGAACCCAGCATTTTTACAGTGTAAATAATAATAGTAATAACAAAAAATTTAAATATAAACCTTAAAATTGCATCTGTTTTGTGTCATTAGCAAGCATGCGGATCTGGAAGGCAATGGCCAAGAATTTAAGATGCAGATATATGCCTACATCCTCTCAAAACATTTAAATCTACGAAAATCATTCATGAATTAAATCAATTAGTTGCCTACAGTTTTATACATTTTATGAATTCCCAGTTTCTCAGTTGCACTGTTACGATGATGGTTCAAGTGGCTAAAAAAATCTCCAAGAATCACAGATGGAGAATTGCAGAAGTTGAGTCTTGGGCTCAGAAAACTCCAAAACCACAATCCGGTGTCACCGGCATCACCACAAATGTTTGAAAGTTTTCCAGAAAAAGCCTTTACTCTCATCCAAAAACATCCTTGTGTTGATATTTCCGGCAAAAGATCAAAAGGTTAAACAATACAAGCTTTTTTTTAATAATTACAGCCTTCTCCCCAAATGTACCAAGGCTGGTAAAATTAGCGGAGGACACTGATGTGATCGCTCTTGAATCTGCATGCTTGTTTGAGTTCTCCGCTGGTGCTCGTGTGTGTTTTCTGGGATTACAGCGAGGGTTAAAGGCTGGCTCAGCAGTGGGGATTTTAGATTGGCCGGCTGTGGAGTTATTTCCAGACCGCTCTGCTGGAGGATGACTGGAAGAAGCGCTGGATTCATTATTCAGGAGGCAGTGGAGTTGTACACTGTGGCACAGTCTGTCAGGCCAAGATTACCTTTGTGCATTTCTCCGACATGCGAGGAGAGCTTAAGGTTTGAGTCTCTACCCCGAGGCGTGAAACCAACCTGACTGAGAGTTGGTTTGTACAGGCCGTCTCAAAGTTATCAGGTAGTCTGTGGAGTCGTCAAGTGAAAGAACATGGAGCGCAGGCTGAGATTACTAGTGATTGTTGAGAATGTAGGGAATGTTTGACATTAAAAAAGGATCAGAAGATCTTTTGAGGCACGTTGAAGCTGAGTTTTTTTTTTTTTTTTTTTTTTTTGCGGCTGCATGGCGGTTGACACATTTAGCTGCCTTTTTTTCTATCCAGAAAAAGTTTTCACATACAGTTGAAGTCAGAATTATTAGCCCTTCTGAATTATTAGCCCCCCTCTATATTTTTTTCCTCAATTTCTGTTTAACAAAAAAAAACAAAAAAACATTTTTCAACACAATTATAAACATAATAGTTGGTTCTGGAGACAATTGAAAGAATATTGCTTTCAAGTGCTAATACTATTAACCTTAAAATAGTAAAACATTTATTTTAAAAACTATTTTTATTCCTGCCGAAATAATATAAATAAGACTTTCTCCAGAGGAAAAAAGTTTTATATGAAATATTGTGAAAGATTTATTGCTCTGTTAAATATTATTTGGCAAATATTTGAAAAACAAAAATGGATTTACAGGAGAGCAAATCATTTTGATTTTAACTGTATATTAAATGTATATTTCATGATAATAAGCATTTTACTACATAAAATATGCCTTGTCTTATCTCAAATAATTTAGGAACTTTTAGAAACTTGAGTTTTCACAAATCTAATTATATTATTATAATGTCTAAAATATATTTTATGCATTAACTTAATCATATACAGTATATTCGAGTAATGAAAATGTGTATTGTTAGCTGCAGTTTGGGATTTAAAAATAATTATTATCCAAACTGTATTTTAAGATATAAATGCAATTCTCACCTCTTTAAATATATTTTGTTTATAATAAATTAATTAATTAATTAAATATGCTTTTAACAGGCCAAATACAGTTAAAGTCAGAATTATTAAACCCCTGAATTATTAGCCCCCCTGTTTATTTTTTCCTCTAATTTCTGTTTAACGGAGAAGATTTTTTCGACACATTTCTAAACATATACAGCAATACAGCTTAAAGTGACATTTAAAGGCTTAACTAGGTTAATTAAGTTAACTAGGCAGGTTAGGGTAATTAGACAAGTTATTGTATAACGATGGTTTGATCTGTAGACTGTCGAAAAAAATTATAGCTTAAAGGGGCGAATAATTATTTTTTTTACCCTAAATTAAAAGCTGTTTTTACTCTAGCCAAAATAAAACAAATAAGACTTTCTCCAGAAGAAAAAAAATAATTTCCTTGCTCTGTTAAACATCATTTGTCAGGATAATAACTCTGACATCAACTGTACTGTATATATGATTAAACAGCATACGATAAGCTTTTTTAAAGGTTTTTTTATCCATGTTATTTTTCCTTTACACCACTGAAAAAAATGATTAAATGGATTTACTACATTTTTAAGTTACAGTGCTCAGCATAAATGACCCCCCCCACTCACACACAGTAAGTGATTTGGAATAAAAAAAATTGTAATGTTCAACCTAATTAGTTTGTTTAAATTCAGCCCATATGTGGTTTGCAACCTTCAAAAAGTGAGTAAATCCAATGAATATTATTTTTTTCAGTGAGGTTAATGCAGATGTCAGCAATCAGATGCAATGAGTGCAGTAAACAGTGCTTATTTTTTGTTTGTGTTATTTGTGGCATCTTAATTTGTTTGAACAGGAATATTAGATGGATGAGTGCATACCTTATGAAGCAAAGAGGATAATGAATTAGGCCTATTGGAGTGCAAAAAGCTCCATCAATACTAACTCAATTGAAAGACTCTGAGTCAGTGGAACTAAAAGGACTAACGATGTTTAAGGATGAAACTGTTTTCTTGAGGCCAGACAGACAGCAGAATCTCCATTACTTCAGCCCAGACACAATACACCTTAACATTAGGGTCATTCAATTTCCCTCTCTGCTCTTCAAAGTGGGCCAAGTGATTTGTTTTTCGCTGTGTATTTAAGACGAAGCCTCAATCTCCCCTGGAGAAGTTTAGCATTTAAATTGGTTGATCCAAGCACATTTTACCACAGCTGTTTTTGAAGCATCGTGCTGATGAAAAATCAAAGGTAACGTGCAAATGCGTGACCTTTCGCCGGCTGAATAGCAGACAGTGTCTGAAGAGCTCTTTTTTTGCTGACATCTTTCTTTCTTTTATACCATTCTATAACCATTTCCTATGAAACATCAGAAAATTATTTTTAGACAAAAATGAGAAACTCATCAGAGGTCTAGGGGAAGAAAAAAAAAAGATGCTGTGGAATGAAAGAAATAGCAAGGCTTAATTGCAGTATGAACATATTTTTTATTTATGACTAATACAAATCTCTGCTTATAAAATAAAATATGAAATATAAATTAAATCTAATTAAATTATATTAAAAATAAAATAAAAAATAAAACAAACCTAATGTAAAAATTATACAAAAATGATTCAGTTTAAAGAAACCAATTATATACATTGAATTTTATATAGATATATAGAATTAGCATTAAATAAATGTTTATTATTATTTTTTAATTTAATTTAATTTAATTTAATTTAATTTAATTTAATTTAATTTAATTTAATTTAATTTAATTTGACTAAATCAAATGCTGAGTTGTTTACGACAGCTTTTTATTGAAAACATTGTTTATTCCAAACGAGAGCTGCAGTCTGCATAGGTATTGATTATAAAGTTTTAATATCATGCAAAACTGTAAAGAATGACTGATGCATTATCAAATGCGGAGCAACTCATGAGGAACAGATTTGAAGTGCTGAAATTGACTTTTTTATCATTACACTGGTGAAACAATACAGATATTGACAGCAGTTGGTGAGAAACCAGCATCTTGCTGAATTTGCTCATCGAATGCCTTCAATCATGGCTCAGTTATTATTCAATCAAACATGAATTCACACTAAATTTACATCATGCGGTAACCTGACTGACAGCAACGTGCATTGGCACAGCAGTGTAAATTAAGAAGCATATAGGATGAGTGGGAAAACATAAGATCATGGCAATACACAAGGGGCATGACTCTATGATTGGTAACATTGCCAACCATTGCAAAAGCATGTTTTAAGGGGTTTAGTATTTCAGTTTTTCATGATCATGTCACTGATTTAATTTAAGAAGCCCTAATGTGTGGTGTGTGTTTTTTTTTTTTTTTTGTGTGTGTGTGTGTTTGTTTTAGTGTCTTCTATATGTAAAAATTCAAGTATCAAAGAAGACATGAAGCAGTAATCTTTAATATGTGTGGGTTTATTTGCTGTACATTTCCAGCAATGTAATAATAGTTATAATAGTTGAATATTCATAAAAAGATTTAATAACAAGTGCATCTGAATAGTGCATGTGGTTTGTAATTTCTTCGGAAGCTTGTTATTTATTAGTGTTGGAAAACAAAGTGGCAGAAACTATTGAACAGATATTGTTCCGACAAATTGCGTATCAATATCAGCACGCTTGCTATTTTATTCCTATAAATGTGGATGTTTTTGGTGGTTGCAGCATAAGATTTAAATAAATTTAAACAGTGCAGAATGCATTAAAGTGTATTCAATAGACAGAGAGTAAATAGATACACTGTAAACGATTTCTTGTTAAATTAACAGTAAGTTACTGGCAACAATTATCCAGTAGCTGCTGTATTTCATAAAACAGTAACATTACTGTAATACTAATTACATTAGTATTACATTTACTGTAAAATGTAATACATCATTTTACTGTTGTTGATTTTTACTGTAACACCAATTACAGTAGTGATACACATACTGCAAAACTGAAAACAGTATTTTATTGTACATTTTTACCATGAAGAACTACGGTATTTTAACGTTACTTTCATTATTACTGTATAGTATTTTACAGTTATTAAATGTTATTTTATTTTATTTAATAGTGCTACTTTATAATGGGTAAAAATGTTCAAAAATTGCACAAGTGTTATTTTAACAGTTCAAGAAATACAAGAAAAATAAAGAAACTGAAACTTTAACTTCACAATAAAGGTTTATTGTGTAAACCATGCTAAAACAGTAGCAATAATTCAATATAACAAAGCAACAGAACACTAATAAACAATTGATCATTAAAACCAGTCAACAATTAATGCATCGAAAATTATTACAATTTTAAAAAAGGTGAGAATACTGCTACAAGACAGGAAATGATGAAGGCCAAATGATGTGGAAAGGGACAGTGAAAAAGGGCAGCATGATGATGATCCTGCAAAAATGACAAGCAAAATCAATCACTGAAGTAAAAACTAATCATCCCTCAAACCATTTAATTCATTCAGAAACGAAACACTGCACTGTTGTTTATATATATATATATATATATATATATATATATATATATATATATATATATATATATATATATATATATATATATATATATAACAGTTATAATATATATAACAGTTTTTTTAATTGTTTTTGTTGGTGAAATACAGTTTGTTGTCAATTCACAATTACACTAATGTTAATGGGGAAAAGATCAGCGGGCATTGTTCTTGAAGATCGCTAGTCAGGTGTCCACACAGGTGTGTAAAAAATAAAGTCTCATCTTAACTTAATGTCTGACTCTGTATAGCTCGAATATCTGATTCCATGATCACACTACTAGTGCTTCCACGGATTTTAGAGGGGTGAACACAGTTCATTCTCACTTTAAGAGGCTACATATTTAAAATTAAATAAATAAAAATAATCTAACGTGACTAATGTTAATTAAATACTTTTAGGCTTTTAACACGTATAAATCCCCTTCTAACTTACAAATAAGATTGCGTTAGAGAACATGAAAGCCGTGGGTGATTTTTTAAAATAATGCTAATGATAAGTTACTGATATTTGGTTTGCATGAAACAAAGTAATCACTAAGCATTAATTTTTGGCAAAATCTGCAGAGAGGCTCAGCGACTCGAGGAAATGTGTTAAAGTTGAGTAGAGAACTAAAGAGCAGTCTAGCCTACTTCATGAAATGTTTGTGGTAATATTCTGCTGTCAATTCGTATTACTGTATTTTAATATGCAGCAGTGATGGCATGTCAGCGAGACAAATAAACATTTTATCGAGTCATTTCATACAATTTATTTATTTAATTATTTTTTATACAAACCCTCTAGTGACATTTCCTCAAACTAAATCATCATAACGTTACTGTGCACAGCATCAGTAAAACGTTGAGAATAATTTAAATACTTAATTTTTTAAAACAGTCACTGCTGATTAGAAACTAACATTAAAGCTAAGCTTACAGAAATCCTGTATGCATGACAATATAAAGATGTATTACTCACTGATGTCGAAGCACTTCCAGGTCATCAGAGATGTAGACAGGACAGAATATGTGCTATCAAATGAGCTCTTGTGCAGCCTTTGTTGGACATCCAGGTAGTATGTTCACCCACACTGTAAGAAACAAAAACAGAAACAATTTATTAAAATGTGAGGGATAGTAAACATGTTTGGTCTACAGAGAGAAGAAAATGTTTACTTTAAGCATTGATCCTAATGAATCTATTTCTCAACTACATTTAACCTTATGACGGAAACAGCATTTTTGAGCTTTTAGACCAGGGGTGCTCAACCTTGTTTGCTTTAAATTAGAATTAAAACAATAAATCTCTATGTCAAATAAAATACTTCAGATCTAAATAAAGCAGGTGTTTTTACCTAAAGGTTCCTTCCCTCCAGTTAGTTTGGCTGCAAATCCCTCCACATCTGTGCTTTATTCGGTTCTTGTCTTAAGAGTAACTGGTGTCGCATTCCAGGTCCATCACAATCTGGGCTAGAAGGACAATATGACAAAAGACAAGACACATATAAATAAAAGTCTCAGAATAAAATATTTAAAGGAATAGTTTACTATTTTGCCACTATTTACTCCACGTGTTTTAAACTAGTTTGAATTTCTGTTAAACACTGAAGCAGATATTTTTTAAGAATGTTAGTAACCAGTAACTATTGACATCCATATTTGAACCAAATTTCTTTAAAAAATACGAGTTTGTGTTCAACGGAACAAATTAAATATATAACTATTTTGAAACAAGTGGAGGATGCCAAAGATGTTATTATTTTCATTTTGGGGTGAACTGTCCCTTCAATTCAAGTGTCAAGCAATAGTCATAAAAACTGATGTGTCGCTTGAGGAAAACTAAATCAAGTACCTTCTTTGAACAAGCAGAATCATTATGCCATTGTATTCAGTGATTCTCTTTTACATTTTCCCACTATAAAACGATAGCTTCAACATGCAATCCATGTTAAGACAAAAATGAATAGCATAAAATAACATATTGAACTAAACTTACAGTTTCCAGGCTGTTTGAAAAAACAAACAAACACATACGCCCAGTAAAATTGCTAATAAACACAAAGACAACAGTTATAGAAAAAAATGTTTGTCTAATATTTACTCAGCACTTGGTAGGCAAATAGCATAGCCGTAGCTGTTTTAACACCAGATTTTTTTTATCTTAGGAACTGCTGGAAAAAGAAAAAGAGGTTGTACATGAAACTCCTCAGAACAAATCTGTGAACAACTTGACATTTAAAAATCTAATCAAAATGAGGAAGACATCAACTTTACCTTGAATAATCAAGTGAGGAGTGATTGGTAGCATCAGTTTTTCAACATCAATTACTGTAGCTGAAAAACAGATAAATATAATAAGAGTAAAATAAGACTTAACATTAATTAATCTAAATCTATGGTACAACCATACCAATCTGTATGGGGTTAAAATACATTTGTACACAAATCATTCCCTGACCCCATCAATTTCTCTTAGAATAGGATGGATATATATATATATATATATATATATATATATATATATATATATATATATAGTGATAATGACTTTGGCTTATATCTGTGTACTCAGAACGTACACTCACCTCAGGTACACCTGAACACCAAAAATTAAATGTACAATTAATGACACACTATACATCAAGCTCATTAACATTATTGAGAAATAGATAATTAATATGTATTTTGTTAATATTAACGTTAGCTTAAAATAATTCAACTGCATTTAATTTTCAGCTCCATTTAATAAAACAGTTAAGACTCATTTCATTATGAGTTTAGTTTTAATAACTAAGTTAACTTACAGTTGAAAAATTTTACCATAATGATAGCTTAGTCATAATGACTAACGTTATGTGAAGACCAGAGCTTACCTTAACGGTAAACGTTTAACTTTTCATGGTGACTTCGCCTTCATCTCAGTGTTGTGCTGAAATAGAGAATTCATTAATGCAGTTACAATAAGTTAAAGTTATGTTTTTTCAGGTAACTTAACGTTTGGTCAAAAACTCACTCAAGATAAACTCATTGTATCTAATACCTCGCAAACACTACAATGACCGCCTGGCGTCTGTTATTTCTTGTTTAAAATACCGTTTGTTAACGGATAGCGTGACATAACATAGAACCTACAACTAATGTCACTTGGTTAATTCTTTTAAATTACACACACAATACACAGAAATACTTAAAAAGCAATCCTTTAACGGACAGAATTTGACTTTAAAACACTTACCGAGGATGAATTTGCTGGATGAAAGACGACAGGTGAATTTCAAATTAGGAGAGCCGTTGCCTGCATGTCGAGTCGTGTCCGTTCGGTTCTATGAATCGGCTCCTTAGTGAACAGTAAAGAATTGAATCCGCCTAAAACCGATTCATTTTTTATATGATTCATTACTATTTCGTTATACTGCTTGGCCACACGCATTTATACACTAATTATACACTAATTGCATATTGCTGAATGTGCTTGTGAACACGTGTGATCAAATAATTCCCGAGCAAACGGTTCAATTCGGTTCAATACGATTCAGAGTCGCTCGAGTGCTGAACCGAACCAGTGCAAACGTGATATTGATTATATAGTAACATTGTTTTTTATTCACTTTACCAGCGAAATTATTACATATATCTGACCTTGACAATAAGAATAAAGTTCGTTTGAAGTGTTTTGAGAATTATATATAAATATATATATTTTTTTTTTCTCCCAGAACTCATTTCACATCAACAAGCAAATGGTAATGGCGGATGAGAAAGCCCAGCTAATATTATAAATATTGCGTTTAATATGTCACGAAATGAAATTTTAACAGTGTTTCATGCGAGAATGTAGTTCTTACAAACTCAAATCTGTGGTTTATTTATAGATATCATGTGTAAATTTTAAGCGTGCTTTGCCGATAGGGGAGATTCTGACCTCCAGGGTGTCCATCATCACTCATGTATCCGGCGAAACGAGGTTATCATCGGCTAGACATGTGAGACTTGCCCCGGTCTTAGATGGCTCTATAATGAATGTGTTATGAAATTTAGTTTTATCCGTTTTTCATGCGGGTATGTAGTTGTTTTAAACTCAAGTCTGTGGTTTATTTATAGAGATGGTGGGTATTTTAAAATATTGTTTTGAAAATGCGGAGATATGTGACCTCCATGGTGATGACGGGTGCCCTAACCTCATGAATCCGTCTAAAGCAGGCTGGTCATTATGACATTTAAGCTGACTTTTGTTTCATGAATCAATTACTTTTGTTCCAGTTTACGTTTTGGTTAAGCACAAAGTTATGTTGATTAAAAATGATTTAATATTTTCATGTTAACCTTATAAAATTAAGGTGCAGTACACCCAAATATGGAAAACCAGGGGACAGTTTTATGCACTGAACAGTCTGAAGAAACTGGTTATTTTATTTTTCTTCACAAAATACTTTGTCAAAAAATAAAATAAACATAATAATAATAATAATATAAAGTGTGTGTAGAGTTTTTCATGGTCATTTGCAGTACTGTATTCAGATGCACAGTAACTGATTTTTCCCCAAATTCATTGTAAAATCTGCAGTAGCATACTGTTAATCATGTTCACAGTATGGAAATGTTGAGAATACATTATCATGCTGTGAAAACAGCAATATATACAGTAACACACTGTGCACAGCTTATACAGTAAACAACTGTTGAGAAATGCAGTATAATACCGTGAAAACAACAGAAATCGTTTACAGTGTACCTTTCAAATATTAAAAAGAAGCAATTTGATTCTTTGATTGGTTTTGCTTATCTCTTAGCGTGTAGTCTATCTGTAAATGTATAGCAAAGCAAAAAAAAAAAACGCTAGTTTATTTATATAGCATATTTCATACACAAAGCTAATTCAAAGTACTTTACATAAACATGAAAAGAAACATAAGAGAATAAAAACAAAATAATAAAAATGATAAAATCTGCAATTACAAAGCTCATTGTCTCCCATAAATTGTTTTTGTCGATCTGATCACTTGTAGATGAATCCTAAAATAGGTGTAAATGTTAGAACCTGAACTTGTGTATTATTTTCATAGATGGATTCTTTCATAGATATTACTTTTCAAAATTCATTTAAACAGCCTCCTACTAACCCTCTGCATTCTGACCTAATTCCTAAACCTTACATTGTTACCAGTGCTCACTAGCATGATTTAATTTTGCCATCATTAAGCAACTATCTCTGATGTTTGTGTTTATTTGCTGTACATATCCTGCTATATAATAATAGGTTATAATTATTGAATATTCATAAAATATTTAATAACAAATACATTTGAATGGTTTCAAATTCAGTTCGAATTTCAAAGTTTAAATGCATTTGTTCAAAGCTTCTTGTTATTTATTGTTATTATTATACATATAAAATGTTTAAACTTGGTTTAAATGTAAAAAAAAAAAAAAATGCAAAAACAAAATCAATTGCCGCTATCACAGCAGAATGAACAACTTTTGCTGTCTGTATGGTTTTCTGTTGTCTACTTCAGTGTTCAAATGTGAATTGGCCACATTTATTGCAGTATTGCAAAATGCATCTTAATACAAGGTGTAAACAAGAGAGAACACAAAAAAAAAAACATAATATAAGTCTAGGTATATTCCATAAATGTTTACATCACAATTTGAAATGTTATAATAATACTAGGAATGTATTGATAAATTGTCACACAGATGCATACGTTTCATATTGCTGATTCAAATGCTATGTTTTGCAACACTGAGCTTGCCTTTGATGCTGCTTGTGAATGTTCTTTGGAACAGCGATTTAAGGGAAACTATGTTGAAAACAATTATTGTTTAACAATTTTTTTGGGAAACATACCCCGGGTTGATTGTCTACTGTACATATTTAGTATCTGA
This sequence comes from Danio rerio, assembly GCF_052040795.2. Lineage (NCBI taxonomy): Eukaryota > Metazoa > Chordata > Actinopteri > Cypriniformes > Danionidae > Danio > Danio rerio. Next base: position 40,886,709 of record NC_141034.1, read on the forward strand.
GATGGCTCAAATCAAAACACAGAAACTTATTATACTATTTATTAATTATTATACTATTATTTATAGTTTTGCTATTATTTTTGTGTAATGCACAATTCATAAATTTGTTCCCTTGATTTACTAGAGCATGTGCATGATTTAAAATTTGTTCCTTTCTTTGAAGCTAATAGTGTGCATGATTTTTTTTTCATTCAGTTCCTCGATTTACTAAACTGTGGGCACAATTTACTAATTTGTAGCCTCGTTCTGGGTAAATCTTTGTGAACAGGCTGCTTCCTTTACAGTCATATCGATATGTTGATTGGTTACACAAGATTTTTAGAATATGTATGCAAACAGCAAGTGCAGCTATTTTTTTATTTTGTGCACACAATTTATTTATTTATTTATTTTATTTATTTATTTATTTTCTTGCATGCCATGTGCCATCATTCTTTAAAACCTTTAAAACCATATCTAATACTGGGTTAGGGTGTTGGGTTAATCAGTACACATTAGCTCAACTGGCCAATCAGCATGCCAATCAGAAGAGAAAAATAGGAGCTTATTTAGAGGCTGGCAGCTTTTGAAAAATATTGACCAGTAAAGCCTGATATGGGTTGTTGGATGCTTGGTTCTGAGGAATGTTACATGGTGTGCAATTTTTTACAGATAAACACACAGCTACAGTAGTTCCAGTGAGGTCTTGATCACGTTATACTTTTATGTAACTATGCCAAATGGTCCTATCCAAAATGGTGTGTTAATAATGGAATAATTGACTCTGCTCCATTTAGCTTATAAAAATAATGATGTGTATTTTTTTTCCAAGAATTCAACCGCCATTTTTTTTACTTTACCTTTTAAACCAATAAACAAAATACATCCTCTTAGAACTTCATCATATGCAAAATACAAACTCTTATAATCATCAACCTCATCATATGGGCTGTTTAGCTTTAAGATTTCATTACACTAAACAATTTGCCTTTTTTTTTCTGCGAAGAAGAGAATAAAAAGTGATGATTGACCAAAGCTGAAGCGCAGCCCTCAGCAGCATCGTGACAGATGATAGTGCAGGTATGATTAGTCTTTACCGGGGTCTTGGTGAAGCTTTACATTGGCAACAGATTGCAGATGTCAGTTTCAGACAGAATGGCTTGAGGGTGATCGTGTCACTGGAAATGTCTCTCCCTTCAGTCTGAAGTTCCTGCCTGGTAGAAAATCTGGAGAAAGTTAAGTCACCATGCTAGTGAAAAATAACAGCCATTAAACTGGAGACAATACTACCTACTGAGTGTATTCAGATGTTAATATTCAGATGTTAACAAATCGTAACCAGAGTAAAGGAGTAAAAAAAAGGAAACGACCGGGACTGAAATATTTCTCTGTTAGGTTTTAGTCCCAGGGAACACTTTCAGCTCTGCGGCGGTGTGACTTTGATTAAATGCTTGTGCTCGGCTTTACGCTGGACTCTGAATGCCTCCTGAATAGCCTGTCATGGCAGGTAGACAAGTTTCACTATTATGCTAGATTTATAGTCTTATCCTGCCAACTCCTCCACAACTCTTACTCTCATCATGGGTGGGCTCTGCCCTACTGCTACATCTATTGAATATTTCCTAAAGTGAACTCACACTAAAAGCCTGAATGCCAGGGTTAAGTGCCAATTTGCAATATTCTCTTTTTATATATTCATTCTCATAACAAAATTCACAAATTTAGCTTACTGTTAACTCTTTAGTTGTAGAAAAAAAATAGAAATGTGTTCTCAGAGACCGTGGCTGTTCAGAAGCTACTAATTTATTGCATTTATGTGCAACCCTTTAGGTACTGTAATATAAAGAAAGGTAAAAAAAGTCAAGGGATCAATAAGCAAACATCTTGCATAAATATAAGATGATAAATGAGATCAGAATCAGATCCTTATTTCACTCATATTTTGACATTTCGCTTTCTTAAACATTATTTGAAATATGGAAATAGACACTATACAATAACATGGTCACGTTTTAAAATAAGGTTTCATTAGTTAATGCATTTACTAACATAAATTAATCATGAGCAATGCTTGTGCAGCATTTATTAATCATAGTTCAACATTACCTAATGAATTATTAACATTCAAATACATGCTTGTTAACATTGTTTATTGCATCACAGTTATTAAAATACATTGCTAAGGAATTATTTTTATTATTTATAATGTACTAAAGTACCACCAAACTAAAGACATGATTAAGAAGAGACATGTTGATAAAATGTAAGGAGTTATTAATATAGTTAACACAAATTGTAATTATTATTTTTTTAAATCACACAAAAGTATTAGCAGCAGCCACTTTGGCCATCTCCGGTTGGTTGTACCAAAAATTTCTGCAAACGGTCTTAAAATGCATCTTACAGGAAACTAGAAATATTGAATTGGTTTATTAAATATGCTACAAGTAAAAAAATAACAATGATAACAATAAATGAACTCAAGGATGATGGAAGTTACTTACCAACAAATGAACTCTTTTCCAGAACATCGTCATGCAATTCTGGACCAGCAGCCAAAGCACGACTAGGTGGTGACCGACTTATTATATGGAAAACATGAAAAATATTTTAAATTAAATTGTGCATGTTTGCATTTATTTTGTACAACTAAATCCATCTTTGAATGAAGCTTGTAGTCTTACCCTGCCTCGGATTCATAACACCTACAGTTTGCAGTTTGAGTTATACAACCGGTGGATAGCTTGTCAATTTTCTGTGAAACGCGTTAGCACCTATAATGTAACTACATTTGTTTTGGTCCCACTTTATATTGTGGCCTTAACTTATATGTACTTACACAGGAATTCATAGTTTGTTACAATGTTATTATTGTGTAAATACATGTATTAACTGTGTACTTATGCTTGATTAAATTCCTGTATTTAATTACATCTGTAAATAACTTCTGTAAATACATTTGTAAATACACTGTTGACCATCCCTTACACTCTAACCCATACTTAAACCTACCCATACCACCAAACCTGTTCATAACCCAACCCCTATCCCAACTCAAGAGCACCACAAGTGTTCTCAAATACGAACACAGTAAGTACATTGTATTTATATTGTTGATGCAAGTACATAGTAGTGAAGGACACTTAATATAAAGTGGGACCTTAGTTTTTCTTACCGCAATTTTGGGACTTTGCAGCCTATTTTTCTTCTGATTATGTGCTGTGCTGCCATTGCACATTTCTTCTCTTGTAATTTTTTTTTTATTTCGTGAGAATATATTCAAACTGATTTGTGCGAGAGGCATTGAATTCAGTGAGCTGGCGAGTTCTCTGAAAACTCCTGTGAACAGCCGAATCACTGAAATTTCTACAGCAATTTACAGGGCCGTTAACTGCCGAAAATGAGGCTTTTCATGCAGTGTGAGTTAATAACATGAGCTAACATTATCAGATGACTAAATACTGTAACAAAGAGTATTGTTCATGTTGGTAAATACAAAACCACCAATAAAAATTACAAACTTGATGTTACCAATTATTGTTTCTACGTTTAATTTGATGTTGACACCAAAACATGGCTCTTTACATTTACTTTAAGGTATTAATATGCACATTTTAGCGTTAAACAAGTATTAATAAGCATTGCATATAAATCTTTTTTGCTTTTAGAGCTTGTTTTTATATTTCTTATCTACTTCAAAAATAAATCAGTTCTTGCATATTTCACATTAAATTTGGGGTTGTTTTGAAGGATGTGGTAGTGCCTCATGAAGACTGAACTTGTAAAATACAATTATAGTCCACTGGTAACTGCTGGGTTATTCCATGCTCCGGAGGGTTATTCCAACTGTGACATTTTCTCTCAAGTGATTGGATGTGATACCGACTGGCAAAGTCAATGGAAGGAGAGCTAAGGAGGAATGTCTAAATATAGGGTAGCACTCGGCGCAGAATAATCAAGAATGGTCTTATAATTTGTCTTCAAAAGAGCCGGAATAAGTGCAACGGCTCTTCAAGAAATTTCAAAGATATTTCAGCAAAATTGCATATTCAGATAATGTGTATTTTATGTTAATGCCTCATTTTCATTGCCCTCAAATGTGCTTCTTACAATTAGAGGGAAAAAATCAGCTTGTGTTCAGATATTGTATATTCAGTTTTTCTTCTGTTTTTGTTAAATAATACTTTAATAGCTTTGTCCAGGCGTGCACCAACTGTTATGTGTGCTTCACATGCATCTGTTACTGTAAAATGCTCATGCGTCTTAACCTCAACGGCTCCTGTTTACCACAGAATACATGAATGCAATTTTCTTTTCATTATTTACAGAAGTGCAATACAAAACCCCCTTTTCTGCTGCTATTTAGTCTCATTTATCAAACATGACAGTTTATGTTAGACTCTTGTCATGGGCAGGAGGATGTATTTTTTATTTCTTTTTGATAAATGATAGATGCTGTTGTGAAAACGGCTATTTACTCTGAGCTGATTCTTAGACCATAAAAGACTAGAAAAGACTAATTGTTTGCATTCTCTGCCGAAAGAAAACAATAGCCTACATAAATTATTTAGTGAGCTGCCTATTACTGGAAAACGTAGAATTGTGCTGAATGTGTGGCGAGCAGGAAAGTGAACACTTTCTTCAATCAGTTTTATTTGCTTAGACTAAAGGAGAACATGTTTATTAATTTACATTTGGACCACACATATTTGACACTCTTATACATAAAGTATGTCAGTGCAGGATAATAAAATTTATGTTCTTTTTAATCCAAGATGTAAGTGGTTTTTGATGATTCATGAGAAGTAGTTTGATGGCTACAAACACCTTTAGATAAAAAAAAATAAAAAAAACACATACAAGAAAAACAAAACTAATACCAATGGCTCTTTTGAATAGATTAAGATGCATTATGAACCAAATTGAACCTCTGTGCAAGAAACTGAACATTAAAGATGCTGCATGTAAGTTTTTGTTTCTTCTAAAGCATAAAAAGACCATAATATGTTGATTTTTAAGAAACATGCCAAGTGAACATTCTTGTTTATCTGAAAAACAATGCTGAAGTCAGATATTCCGCTTTGAAAATGTGGTTCTTTTAATCCGCCCACTGCCAGTTCAGCCAATTATATTTCAGCACCTCGGGTTGCCTTGGTGGAAAACCATGCATTTCATTCATTCAGTCATGAAGGCTCTCAAAGTGTGCGTCCGGGACCAAAATGCGACCTCTGGTGGACAGTAACAGATTGCGAAATGAGACACAGATTCAGACTTACACATGAGGTGGTTTTTAATTGGCAAATAATATAAATATTATGAATGTTAACATTAAGTGAGCAGGTTACATTGTAACCCTATGTCATAACACGCTATGTGATGAGCAATTTGGCTGTTTGCACCAAATGAAACATGACAAATGTAAATACAGCCATTCAGAAGCACAGAATAGTGCACTTCAGTGAAATGGTGAGATTTATAATCTAATTAATACATATTAAACCTCTTTAACATGATTAAATGTACATTTTGAATCACTGATATTTGTTGGTTTACACTGAGTCACAGTTAAATTTCAAATGGTTTATTTTATTTTCAAGATCTGAGGTAAACTATTTGCTGCTGCTTTCAGTAGTATGGCAATAAAATGTTATGTAAAATGGCAATCAAACCAGTGGCATGCGATAAGGTTTGTGGCTGGTGAGGCATGACTCTTTTAGAGTCACATTTACAAACATACCCACCCAATATATTTGCCAACTACCAATTTTGTTTTATATACAGTATCTTATCAGTATTATTTCTCATACACATAGCAGGTACATATTGGGCTACGGGAGAATGTAAGATGTATAGACATTAAAATGTATTGCAATAAAAAAAAAAACAACAACAACAAGGTGGATTCTACAGACAATAATAAAAAGTGACACACACAGCACATGCACTCTCTCTCACTTTCACACACACACAAACATGCAGCACCATGGCAGATGCACGCTTGCTCTCTCTCTCATTCACACACAGGATTTGCACACTGGTATTACCTTTACTTGAAAATAAAGTATTGTAATGATTTGAATTACTTTAAAATGATCACCTTATCTTCTGTAGCCTCTTTTGAAGCAAGCCCTTTAGCTCTCGCATTGGTCGTCCATTATGTACAGTATTCACCTTTTGATTGAACAGTCTAATTTTGAGAATTTTTTGAGCTGAGATATTATATCCACAATTTCTACAGTCAGTCAGAGCAAAACATAAAATAACAGACTCCTATTGAAATTTACTACACAGAAGCAGAGCAGCCACTGAACAAGAATAACCGTGAGCCCATACGCACATCTTTGTTCATTCCAGTAGAGCTAATGCCTGCCTCACCTCATTCTTTTCAGTGCGACTTTGTCAGATCCTTACACTAAGAAAGTGATAGATATTTTTGAAATAAACTACCTATAATATAGAAAGTAAGGGCATATAATAAAAATGACCATCATGTATAAAAACATTTTAATAAGGCTATACATTGGCAGCATATACAGAGTCACGAGAAAAGGCATGTGATCAAGCCAGTGTGCAGGGGATTGCGCAATCTGACTAGGCTCAAACTGCCTCACCTCGATTTCTACGCTATAATTGAACAGGAAATATGCAAAATACAGTGATTTTGATCATGAAAATAATTGAATCATACAAAACTTACATTTATAGCACAGGTCAGTGACAAATATTTATATAATCATTAGTATACATCTCATGATGGCAGGTGAGGATGATGACAGCTGAGGCACTTCCTCACCTGCCCACCCTGACCGCACATCACCATATTAACATTTAACACTGAATAAAGCACATGAGGTGTACCTGAGGTGATCATTGTCAGTTCATCCTGTTGTTCAGCTTGCAAGAAATAAAAGCTCTTTCTAATATATAAATTGGAGGTGATAGAAGAAAAACTCCTTTTAATATGGAAAACATTTTTTTTCTATCTGGTGCTGTTGCTTTTATTTAGAACACGATTTAAATCAGACATAAATGAGGCTCAATAATTAGGCACACTTCTGTTGATGTCTTCAATCTGGCAACCTGCACTTGCATGTGCATTTGCAATTTTGAACCAGGTGTACAACACATAGTTCAACCACTGGGTGTCAAACTTAGTGCACTTTTAACATTATTACCTTTAATCCACAGCCCCTGCAAACAGTCCTGAGTGTGTACATAACAGCTCTGCTGAACAACAAAAAACAAAAGTCACCTATATCTTGGTGCGCCCAAGGGCTTATAAATAAACAGCAAAATGTCATTTTGGGGTGAAATATCCCTTTCATAAGAGAGCAAAGTGTAGATGACCCCTCAGCAGTGTTTCGCAGACATTAGCTGGAGCATTAAGAGTAAAATGGGGATGTCATTTCAGTGCTCCATCCAATATTAATCAAAACGGCCCACTAAAGCATCTTGTTAAATTGTAGTAGAACAACTTGACATTGAAAAATCTCGTGCCAGATGCATCAATCTTTCTCATACTGCCAAATCCAACACATTTGCCTTCTCTGCTTCATCCCACCCCTCCTCCCCTCCTTTTGCAGGGTGTGTCATGGAAAGTCAATGTAAAGGCAAACGGAAACTTGCACAGGGCAGAAATGCGCATGGACGAGGAATTTGTGTACAGCATGTGTATGTCCAATCAAGAAGGAGAGAATTGTATTTTATTGCTCAGGGAGTTTGATTAAAGGAAGCTGATTGCCTCAGATCTGGATGGAAAGCCTGCTGAATGCCTTAACATTCTGCTCATGCTGTGTGTAATCATTTGTTAGTATGTGGAGTCTAGCGGCGCTCAGATTGAATCAGAGCGCTGCCTCCTTATCTAGATTGAAGGAAATAATTTGTTACAATTTTCCATTAAGTTGCATTCAAAAAGGCATGAGTCACCTTAAGGGCACATTTAAGGCAAATTGTGCCGCCGCCGCAGAATTTCACTGTCTCTTAAGATTGCAAGCTGTTTCATTTCCAACCACTGTCTCGGGCCGTTTGATGTGTTCGCGAATGCAAACAACATGAAAGTGTAATGGCGTTCGCTGTGTCTGGGCACGACACGACATCGCCGTCTTTGCACCGGCTGACCTCTTTGTGTCAGGAGTAAGAAGCTGAGGCTGTACCATGTTTCCTCTCCAACACTTTGTCTAATGCACTTGTCACAGAAGTCTATTTTAACCCTGTCATGAATGTGGCGGGACACCTGTCATGATGATTCTCGTTCTTCTTGTACTTCAGCCGCTGTCCGTGTGGAGCAGAATTAGCTGGTGTTTCATGGTTCTTGACGTGGCTGGGAAATAGGTTGGTGGATTGCGGCGTACATGGCCACTTGTGGGAGAACTTGTATTTTTCACATGTGAACTTTCGTTCTGAGGATTGCTGTTATTAACATTGATCAAATGATTGTGCTTTAAAGGCTACTCACACAATGTGAAGCTGATGACCAAATAGATGGTTTGTGCAAACAGCTTTTTTTCTGAACTATAATTATGTTTTAAGGTTAAGCGCCCACTCGCTAGTTTAAAAATAATGACAATAGCTATGTTTCCATCCACTTATTTTTTTTATATGTTATTCTAACAGTTTAAGTACAAAACAGAACTATTTTTTATACAAATGATAACAAAAAAAATCTTTTTTTTTGTATAAATAAGTAAAATAATTAAAAAGACAATAAATAAACAAACAAACAAACATCCATCCACTTATTTTGAAGCATAGTTTTGGAAATTGCATAAAAATTGCTTGATTGAAACACCAAGTGATGTTTCATAAACAAATTTCTGGAGTAGCACGATCAGTTTTTGATGAGGCTAATTCATCACACACGATCATTCTATTATCCAATCAGCTTAGGACAAACCCCTATAAATAGTCAAACATGTCATATCTCCATTTTCTCTTGACTTCAGCGTCCCTCCACCACCCCAACTCCACACTACTAAACCCCATACCTACTTAAATCTGAAGGGGGATCGTTCTGGAGCCTGGCTAGACATTGTGCTTGGACCCTATCTCTGTTTATCCTGATAAGGGGAATAACACGAGTTAGGGTGTCTTTCCGAGCTTAGAGCCCTCTCCCCGGAGAGCATGCCAAATACGAATATTTTATTCAGTCAAATATCTGTGAGTGTGAACTTATGAAGAAGGGCATAAATTTCAGAAATGTGCATAAAAAAAAGTTATTTGCACAACCAAGTACGATAAACTTTCTATTCGATAAGAAAGGTAATTAATTTAAAAAGTACGTAATTTTGACTCATGCATTCACACGCTTTTGACACGTATGCATTTATAATATTCCCCTGACCTACAAAGTAAACTTGTACATCTTGTATCTTTCTCCACAAATTATACCCATTCTTTCATGCGCTCCAAAAAATGCTGTGTAATTCCAAAACAAATTGGGTCAAATATAAAGAAAACAACCCTCTGAGTTAAATTTTTGAGTTAAAGTTATAGCCCAATCTATTTTTCCAGCATGTTCTGACAAAACTAACTGTTTTAAAACTGACATTAACTAATAAGTTAAGGTTTTCCATTTCAGACAACTCTGACCTTTTTTTTCTTAAAAAAAATAAAAATAATAATAAATAAATAAAAATAATAAACAATAAAAAATTCCAATAATTTGGGTAAGTATTGAATAATAATTGTGGACAGTAATTGTGGTTGTCACTACCTTGCTGAATTCAGCTGCAGTGTATCAGTGGCCAAAGATGAATGCTATTTTAAAGTCACCAAATTCATTTTTAATTAAATATACAACAACAAGTTAAAAAGATAGGTTTGCATTACTTTACAGATACTCTGCATTATTGCAGTACCTCCAAATATACTGTACTGTACCATCATGTCTGAATGACTGTAAATGTGAAGACACGGTATGCAGTAAATATAATCCTAAATCTGAATACACTTGATATACCACTGAACATGCTTTGTTGAAATAGTTTTTTGTGCAATTTTCTTACTCTCTGACTTCACAGTCACTTGTCATAGTGCTAGCCTGTGACAGGCCCATTTCAACAGCTCACCAGGCAGAGATATATGTTCATCATAATAACAGCCAGAACAGTTTATCCTTCAGTAACTGTGCACGGACATATTTTAGAAAGCACTTTGGTATTAGTTATGCGTGTTACTCCACCTGAACAAAACCTGAAATTAGTTCAGTACAGTAATTAGTGATTATTCACTTAGCCATTAATGGAAATTACATGTTTATAAACACATGCCTGAAGTGCGTGATGCTGAAATCTCACTGCGTGTGTTGCAGTGTCTCGTATTAGAATGTTTGACACTTGATACATGACTATTTGAATTCATTCCAAATGAATACCCACATATACGAGAGAGGAAAAATCATGTAAAACTAAATAAATGAGTTTATAGCATAGTGTATTGTGGTTAAGCATACTGCTCCCTGCTTGTAAAATAATACTAAAGTAATGCATGAGAAAAAAAGAACTGAATACTGAATAGCACATTATAATATTTTTCAAAATAAGTCAATAAAAAAGTCAACAAAAGTAATGATAAAACTCAAATAAAACCAATTGTTTTAATCCAAAAGCATATAAAAAAGAAAACTTTTAAAAGTTATGTTTGTGCTATATTTTGTATCCACGTATAATATCTTTAACTGAATTGCAAATAGGGATTCAACGATTATAGACTTCCGTTAAATGATTACAGTCTGAGGAATTATTCCAGTGTCATTATCATGATTACTTTGCCTGTATTAATTGCAAAACACTACTAGTTTAGTAAATCACATTAAAGCTCCCTTAATTTAATGTGCTATTTTTTGCTACTCAGCACACAATTAATACAGCAAAAAATAATAATAAAAATTAAAACAAATAATAAATTATAGTCCATTTCTCTTTGGTCTTAAAAATAAGTATAAAAGGTTTTTAAACATAAGTAATACTTTCACACTGAAAATAAATGACAGAAAAAGGGTTAAATAAAAAAATAAAAGAATAAATAAATAGTATTTGTCTAATGTAAAGCTAAGCTACATATAAGCCAAATATTTCCCTTTTCAAGAGAACAAATGTAGTCAAAGACTGCTAAACCTGTCTGAAAGGCACATTTGATCAACTCATTCATTCATTTTATTTTCGGCTTAGTCCTTTCCGGGGTTGCCACAGCGGAATGAACCGCCAACTTATCCAGCACGTTTTTAAGCAGCGGATGCCCTTCCAGTTGCACCCCATATCTGGCTACACAACCATACACACTCATTCACACTCATACAGTACTGACAATTTAGCCTACCCAATTCACCTGTACCACATGTGCTTGGATTTGTGGGGGAAACCAGAGCAACTGGAGGAAACCCAAGCAAACGCAAAAGGAACATGCCATTTAATTAATTATATTATAACATTTTGGGTATTTTCTTTTGTATTTTCTCTGTTTTTGGAATAGAAGTATGTATATTCCATACAAAGTATGAAGCTGACTGGTTCATTCTTGTCATGTGACTCACGCTGCGCTTTCAGCATACTTTTATGTGCACCTGGAAAGTGTAAGCGTGCATCGCACCGCTCACGCACCATTTATAGCCTCAAAAATAGTTAAAATCAGCCTTTAATCCAGTTGCCTATTGTGTACAAGCTCAGAAACTTTTTTTTGTTGCCGCAGTTTTGCTCTGTGCAGAAGGTTAAAGAAAGCTTTACAATTAATTAACTGTGACAAATTAAAACGTGATTAGTGATAGATGATAGTAATAGATAGTGAAATTGATTAATCATTGCATCCCTGATTGGACAGAAATATAAACACACAAAAACATACACAATATATACTGTAAATTCCATTTTTGTTAAGCTCATTTTTGTCGTCATTTACTACATAAAGAAATTGAAAGGTACATCTTTCTGTCATTTTGAGAGATAAAAATATTCTGTTGGGTCTGCTGAATTTCTCTACTTTATAAGCATTTCCACCGTAAAGGATGCTAATAAGGATTAGGAGCAGAAAAAAGGGAAGAAAATAAAGTTTTAAAGAGCTTTGGTGGAAATAGCCTGGGAGAGACACGTGAGCAAGAGAAACATGAAAAACCTGCTGAATCTGAGCACTTGGGAAGACTAGAGGAGCTCTTTATATTGAAGCTCTCGTCATATAAATGTCATATTAAAATGCCAAGAGTTACAGTAGTATATTGCTGGATCAAGTAGAAGATGACGGAAAATTTACAACCAAGTCTGTTAAAATGAGGGATAAAAATATTTATTTGTAGAGCAACGTTTGTAGTACAAATCACTTAGGTAGGTGTAAATGAAAACTCATTAGCGTTTAATACCTCATTGCATGTGCTCAGAATAGGGTTTATTGTGCTACGGGATGCTGTTCGACTGTGATATGAGCATTGAAATCATGTCCATGCTTAATATGATCATTTGATATATTTTATTCATGCAAGGGGGGTTTAAAATGGCTGTTCACAAGGGGTCCTTGGAAATGGAATAAAAAGAAAATGTATTATTAATGTAATAGAGATACAATGAAATAAATAATAAAACTTTATTAGAATAATACTTGTATAGAGAAATTTAAATAAATATTAAAATATCAAATGATTATATAAAGTATTAAAATATTAAATATGCAGATAAGTAATAAAAAATTGATTAAATAACTTAACTTAAAAAAAGAAATAGATGCAATTTTTTTCAAATAAAAATTAGAAATATAATATAATATAATATAATATAATATAATATAATATAATATAATATAATATAATATAATATAATATAATATAATATAAATAATGAAGTAACAAAATTTATTTTATCCATGCATGGCTTTTCACAAGGGGTTTGTGAAAATGAAATAAACAGAAATGTATAAATGTAATAAAGATAAGATGAAATTATAGTCGAAACATTAGATAATTGCATATACAAGTAAAGAAGAATTAAAATAAAATTTTAAAACTGATTATAAAATGTATTCTAAAATAGACATATTTTTTTGATTAAATAAGATGAGGTTGAGCAATTTAAAATTGATTAAATACTAAGAAATGCTACGCAGCATTTTTTAAATTGACAATATAATATAATATAATATAATATAATATAATATAATATAATATAATATATGTTATTGAAAAAATAGTACAATAAGGTATTCTACACTGGACAATATAAAGTAAGGTGCCCTTTAAATTTTAGGAACAGGGCTTCTTTCACAAAGATAATTATATTTACAATCCTGATCAATGCTAGTACATAAATAAAAAAATCTTAATTGACATTTAAACCATAGAAGGTAAATTAAGAAGAAAAGAGACAAAGGGAAATGCTCATAACAAATGATTCCATCATGCTCCACACGCACATTATTCCTTGTGGTGCTTTTGCATGAGCATAAAAGCAAATATTGAATTTGTGTGGCTGCCCTGTCACAGTCTAGCGTGTGACAGCATATGTTTGGACACCCGTAGTCAGATGGAAACAGACCTGTCAGCACGGCGGCAGGATGGGACAGTCAGATAATCACACAGTGTCATTTTGGGGGGCAATTACCCAGCTTGGAGTGAAATGAGAAAACCTGTTTTTTTCCTGCTGTCCTAATGGAGGTTCCGGTCATTAGTTAAACGAGAGTCTCTCTCTGGCTGTAATCAAACGTGAAGCGTTCAGTTTAAGAGCCCATTATAAAACATCTGCTCCCCGGCAACGGCCTGCGGAGGCTTGCGTTTGCTCACTCGTAAAAGTCGCTGCTACTACTGATACTCACTTTCAGGTCTTTCCAAGTTGTACAGTTGGTCAACTTCCTTCTAAAGCATAGGCTCATTTTAATAAGTACACTGTTATGTATTTTTGTACAATATTAGTTAAACAAGTATCTTCTTGTTTAACTAATGTTGTGATTTGATTTTGGGAAATATATTTGACAGTGACATCATATTAACACTTGACAAACCATATGCATTTTGCATCTGTTTAAGAGTATTAGGAACTTTTTAACTAATAAATAAATAAATAAATTATATATATATATATATATATATATATATATATATATATATATATATATATATATATATATATATATATATATATATATATATATATATAGGTTTTCTCAAATGGTCTTTAACTTTTTGGGTTTTACAGTATAAATAAATATTTAAAGAAAAATTGACATTGTAATGTTTCGTTTTTCTGCGATATAAATTGCGATATGTTTTTTATACTTAGAAAAAAAATTTGGTCACACTTAATTGTGTAGTTCAGTTATTAACAAACCATTTTGACTTTTGCTTTAATAAACTCCTAATTTGCTCCTCATTAATAGTTTAGGTGTTGGGTATAAAGAATAAGATCATACAGAATATGTGCTTTATAAGTACCAATAAGCAGCTGTGCAGACTGTGCAGTATTTATTTATTTGCTTATTTATTAAGGAAGCAATTGTTTGGTTTTACAGGATGGATAATTTATCATTTATTTTTGAAACCATTTTAAATAAAAAGTAAAGTCAAGTTCTAAGACAAATTGGTATAACAATACAATTCAGTTCTAGGATGATTGTGAATTGTTTTCATTTGTAATTTTAATTCATAACTTAAATCACATTACTGCATTAAAATCCTTTTAACTGCCTGCTTTACCAAATGGTTGACAATATTTTGACTGTTAAAGACATTTAAAGAATGACTTTTAAATAATGGTTTATACACACAGCATTGTAGGTTTACAAAAAATAAACAAGAAGAACCCTGTTGCTCTACTACACTTGATTTTGATTTCTTTTCTTGTCTTAAAAAAAAAGAAAAGAAAGAAAACATTTGAAATAAGAATTTGAAATATTGTTTGGCATACATCAGTAAATAAAGATGATTTGGTATTTAACATTGTTTTACTTTGATTATTTTTTTTCAAAATAAACTGGTCTTGCATATCATATTTTTCATATTTTTATAATATATGTATTAATTCCAGTACTTTTACCATAAACTAACATTAACCATTTGGTATTAACTAGCTACATTAAGAGAAATCCAATCCAATTTTTTTTCTTGGTGGGGCAGTTAAAGGGTTAAAGCGTGTGATTCCCCATAACGTAGTGTTTTGAGCGTGTCCTCTGTTTCACCCAAATATGCCTGGATGGAGTTTAGTGAAAATTTGTTGGTGCTCATAGGACCAAATCATCCTGTAAAGAATCCCATTTAACTCAATCTGGAACAGGCCTTCAATCCGCCTGCGCTTTGTGAAAAGCAGACTTCTGTAACAAGCTCCACTAATTCCTCTGCCTCTCTCCTCTTCCACTAGACCAGCTTCCAAGCCAAGCAGGACCGCCTCCTCTGCCACCTGCACCAATCCAGCACAAGCAGCACCCGTCAGTCACCTCCCTCAACCAGTCCCTGGCCAATCAACCTGCGGAGCTCCAGAGCGCATCTGAATGCGTGCAGCTGCAGGAAAACTGGGTTCTGGGTGGAAACGTGGGCTTAGAGAACAGGTTTGTGATTTTACAGTCATTTGCATTCACTCTCGTCCATTTACTCTTTTCAGTCTTACTTCAATGATTCCAGAGGCTGATTTAAAAAGTAGAGCAACAATATAATCTAAATAGAATGTATGCAGTGTCCTCCACTAATATTTGCATGCTTAGTAATAAAATGAGCAAAGAAGATGCTTTTGTTTAAACTTTTAATCAAAATATAAATGCAAACATCAGCTTGTGGGTTTTTATACTCCAGACAGTCAATTTCATTCATTCATTCATTTTCTTGTCGGCTTAGTCCCTTTATTAATCCGGGATCGCCACAGCTGAATAACCACCAACTTATCCAGCACATGTTTTTACTTAGCGAATGCCCTTCCAGCCGCAACCCATCTTTGGGAAACATCCACACACTCATTCACACGCATACACTACTGACAATTTAGCCTACCCAATTCACATGTACCAAATGTCTTTGGACTGTCGGGGATTGGTCATATTTTGACTTATTTAAATAATCATTGTTAAAAGATGTTTAAAGAATGACTGTTTTAAATAATGGTTTACACAAAAGCATTGTGGTTTACAAAAAACAAAAACACAAAAAAAACCACAAAACAATTCTATTGCATTACTACACTTGATTTTGGTTTTATTATTTAAAATAAAACAAACAAACAAGAAACATTTTAAATGAGAATCTGAAATATTTAATATAATATAATATAATATAATATAATATAATATAATATAATATAATATAATATAATATAATATAATGACAATTCAAAAATAAAGGGGATTTACTATTTAAAAATGTTTTTAGATTTTTTTTTTTAATAAATTGGTCTTACACTTCGTATTTTTAGATTTTTCATAGTATATGTATCAATTACGGTACTTTTACCATAAACCGACATAAGCCATTTAGTAGAGGTTGATATTATAGAAATGGATGTTGAAAAATAATGCATTGAGTGTGTTATAGCGACATTAGGAGTTAAAAAATGCAATCTAATTTTTTTTTCTTGGGAGCAGTTAAAGGGATAACTTTATTAGTTACTAATAACTTTAGCTAATTAACTAGTTACTAACAGCTTTTAACAGTTTATTATATATAAAGTTGTGTTCTTATTTTTTTTTTTCTTTGATGACTGAATGAGTTTGACTGATATGTTCTCGCATGTACCTGCAGTTTAGCCTTATGATTCAGAAAGTCGGGGTCAAACATTTTCCTGTTTCTCGTCACCCAGGTGTGCTTAAAATATCAATGGGCATAAGTAATATGGCAAAGTTAATTTGGACAGCTTTTCATTTGCACCCTCAGATACCTTCCAACACAGTTAAAATAAATAAATAAATAAATACATACATACATACATACATATATACAGTATATATATATACATATATACAGTATATATATATATATATATATATATATATATATATATATATGCGTGTGTGTGTGTGTGTGTGTGTATATATATATATATATATATATATATATATATATATATATATATATATATATATATATATATATATATATATATATATATATATAAATAAAAATAAATTAGTGATTTTTTTTCACTCAGACAGTTTAAAAATAAATAAATAAACAAATAATAAATAAGATTTTTTTGCACCCTCAGATACCCTCAAACACAGTTTATAAACAAATAAATAAATACAATTAAATAAATATCTAAATGTGTTTGCAATTGTTCTGAGCAAATTAACTGATCTAATCTAAAATACTTCAAATAATCTATGAATCAGATCAACAGAAATCAAGTATAGAAACAATTCATACAATCAACTGAATCAAACGACTGTATGATCAATACTCTGGCTAGGTTCACACTGCAAGGCTTAGTGCTCAAATCTGATTTTTTCGCAGATCTGATTTTTTTGCATGGCTGTTCACACCGCTCTTATGAATGTAACCTATATCAGATTTGCAGTGTGAACAGATCATGGTCCTAAACTGACCCGGATGCTCAGAAGTGCATTACGGAGAACGCAAAATGTCTAATTATGAACACCTGAGTGCTGCATGAGTAAGCACATTGTCAGATCATGCTTATATTATTATTACCCTTTTCACAGACAACCGTTGTGTATTTCATGAACTTTAAATGATTGTTCTGCTACTACTAAGGTGTATTTTGGCATTTGAGACCTAAAATAAGTCTCCTGTGATAAAAAACACTGATCGTTTGTGATTTATGACAACTGCGGTGTGTGGCGCTCTGATCACCGGTTTAGTGAACTCATCAAGGGTTAATGAGCAGCCGCAGACTGAGCTGTGAAGGCGTAGTTGGTTTATGTCCGTTTGTTGAGTTATTTAATTTTACTTTGTTATAAACAACAGACACATGCAGAAGGGGGTTTGGGTGCTCGAGCACCTGCCCTTTTTTCTCTCGAAGAGAAAGTTCTTTCTTTCTTTTGCACACCGATCCTCTATCCGCAACACCCATGAAGCTTTTTGGCTTCGTGATCAACCCGTGCCTCAATCGTTAACCAGATTAGTGAACAAGCACCAGTTTTGCCTTCAAAATTGTTTAACATGAACAACCAACTTTCTGTGCTACTGTAATCGCCCTGTGTGCCATTCTACTGTGCTGCTGAGGAGTAGATGATGTTTGCAGCACAGAATGATGACGCATGTTGCTCAAAGATTGTGTAAAAGTCACATGAAATACAACATAACCGTTCACACTGCGGTCGCATTGCAAAACATCAGATCTGTCTCTGATTTAAGACCACACTTGAAAGTGGCACAGATCTGACCTGAAAGGATTAGATTCCATGCGGTTTGGGCTGTTCACATGGTCATCACCTGAGTCACATGAGGGGGAAAAAAAATCAGATTCGTGCCACATTTGCCTGCAGTGTGAACATAGCCTAAAACCTGATACAATGCACAGAACATGTATAGTGCATTCTTCTAATGAAAGTAGGCCAACATGAGGCAGCACATGTCAAGGTCTTTTTCATCACCGCGACATCCACATTTGTTTGTGTTTAAAAAGTTCATGTATATATGACAAACAGCAAAAAAACAACTAAAAACTCGTTGAACATCATCTATGCATTATTTAAGGATATTCTGTTCATTAAGACACTGACATCTGTAGGATCTGTTGTTGTCGTCAAGTTTGTTTTGTTGTTTTTTCTTTTAAATCAGTATAAACTTTCATATAGTCTCCCATAGATGCTGTAATTTAAGCAGAACATAATATTTATTTGCCAGTTTTACACAGGCTACATAAAACTTTGACATTTCTTTATAAAAACTCCCTCGCCTTGCTCTTCTCCTGAGTTGACGTTTCTCTGAACCTGTCGTGACTGACATGAAGAAAACAAATGCACAAATGTGCAGAGATAAAATTAAATCTGATTCTGTTACACATACATTTTTATAAAAAAACAAAAACAAAACAAACATGCGTTTTAATACTTGTGTATCTTTAACGTCACAAACTTATAAATTAACTTACAAATTAAACGGTTGCATTATGTCCCAGAAATAAAGACTCCTGTTTCTCACTGAGTATTTATCATTGCTCATTTCTGAGAACACTTTTTTTTGTGGTAAATCCTACCAGGACGAGTCTTTATGTAATGCACCTTGCTGTCACTACAGATAACTTGAAGTGCACGACTGAAGCTGAGGGCTGCCTTCCCAGCATCCACATGACAGATTGAATTTATATATGCATGACATGAGTATCATATCAAGCATAAATAAACACACATCATGCTAGGCGTACTCTCTTCTGATATATGTATACACACTCACAGCTCTATGTTTGCACACATTTTACTCATTATATAGTCAATTAACCTGTATTTTGCTTCATTATAAGACTTGAATACTGTAAGTGTTTATAAAAAGGATGGCTTCCTTTACACAATTCAGCCTTTGTTCATAACCAACCCACAGAGTAAATAGTAATGTACTGCATCATAGATTTTCCACACCCTTATGCAGATTTCTAAAAGCTACAATCAGCATTTTCACTTCAAAAGGCTGAAGGGAAGGGTCCCGGTAGACTGAGTCCTGCGGAGGCCCAACGTGAATGAAAAAGCATTGGAAACAGACTTAATTAACCAAATCACCATGTGCAAGCCAACATTTCTATTATGCACGCACGCAATTATATGCAAACACATGTAATTAAATGACCAAGTGGACACGCAGAGCACTAAGAACAAATGTTATTTCCCCATGAGAGGATATTAGCAGTTTAAATCTACTGTAAACCAGTCAGTTCAGGATTTTTTTGACTAAGTGGATAAAACATCAAAAAGAATGTGCTTATTTCTAAACTTATTTTAAAGAGGTCATTTCAAATGTTCCTTCATCTACTGAAATAAAATATTTTTTTTTTATTGTGAAAAAAGCATAAAAAATAAAATATTAATAATAATAATAATAATAAGTCCACAGAAAAAAAAGGTTTAAGCTGCAAAAATGGCTTCTTCCAAAATAATTAGATTCCATAAACAACACTGCATTATTATATATCATTAATGGTTAAGGGTTTCTTAATTTATAAGTGAACTATTGCTTCAAAAATGTTATTTCCCCATGTGTCCTGTTAATTTGTTTATAAATAAACTGAATAAACTATAACAACTATTTTACATTCTTACCTTAAAGTCCCCAAGAATTCAAAACTAACCTTATGATTTTGTTTGCTCACATTGCTAGTTTTGTGGTGTACAGGTCATCCGTGCATGTCATTAAGAAAAAAAAAAAAAAAAAAAAAAAAAAAAAGTTCGCTCTTTTTATCTTTAAATTGAAATCTGAAAATGCACTTCCTGTATTTTTTTCTGTTAAATTGTCAGATTATGTATAAGGAATTGGGCATGGCTAGCGTATTTAACCACGCCACTCCAACGGTCAGATTTGACAACAAACAGAAATGGTGTGGAGGTGATGTTTGTTACCCAAACCCCTTTTCCCGATCTTTCTGTGTGAAAAGCCTACTTTACTACATCCATTCAGCTAACAGTAGAAAAAAAACAAGCCACACCCACTGTTTTTGCTCTCTTTAACATAACCAGTGGGAACAAAACGAACACAAAATTTGTAAAAAAAAAAAAAACACACACACAGTATACATTCAAACATAAATAGAATAAGTATGAAATAAAAAGATTTCCAAACAAATGCTCTTAATGACGCATAACCTCTAGATTTATGTAAATGTTATATTATAGATAATTTTTTGTTATTGACAATTTTATTTGTCATAGGTCTCTTTTTTTAATTGAAGTGCATGCATAATTTTTTATTTCCTCATCTTCTGCTAATATTTTTAAACATTCATCTTTAGTTAGTGGGTATTTTTTATAGCATTTCTGGGTCATAGCTTTTTTTTACTTGTTGCCAGTAATATCATAAATAGATATATCCTCCGTTGAGGTTTAATAGGAATATCTCCTAGATAAAGTATATGGAATGTTCTTGGAATATGAGGATCAAAAATATCATTGATAGATGATGGCGATGTGTACGGTTTCCCAAAAACTATGAATTCTTGAGTACTGTCAGAGTATATGCACATGATGTGCCTCTTCTACCCTACAGTTCCTCCAACAAGGAGAAGTCCCTGATCGTATTGATTGTCTACAGTTTTCTTATTTAAAAGTCTGTTTCTTCAGCAACTGCAGGACAGTGAGGGAAAAAAAAAAAAAGTCAACTTCCAGTTCATGGGGACTTTCCGGTCTGACACATTCACATGCATATGCATATGAATGGAAGTCTATGGGAGGAAAAGCCCAGTGTGACCGCAACTTTAAACAACCTCAGCGCAGCCTCAAAATACTAATTATGGTAATTTAAATCTTATTGTTTTAGAATTTTATTTTTAATAACTTCTATTGTACATATTTTATGGGTAAGAATGTTTCATTTTTTCTGATTCCTGATTATGTTTTAGTAGATAACTTCACCCATAGTTTGACATTTTTTCTTTCATAAAAAAAACCTAGATGAACTATTAAAGTAGACACTTCATTCATACAACCCCAAATCAGATATCTTTGCTTCTAAAGCCCAAGACGTTGCTTAAATGCTGCTTTTGTACCAAATCATAATTACAGTCACCTGTTGACATCACCTGAGACAGGAGAGCCCCAATTACTCTCCTGTCTCAACTTTTTTTTAAATGTTGTAAGAACCAAAATTGTAATATTGAAATAATAAAATAAAAATCATGAGGAACACTAGACATTAAAGAATGTTTGTTGTATTGTCTGCACTGAAATACAAGTCAAATTAAATTTATAAATCACTACTTTCTTTTTTTATGTGTCTTTTCCATACTTCCATACTAAAATGACTTTTATGCACTGTAAAAAATGCAGGGTTCTACACAGTTCTTTCATGTTGTGCCAATGCAAATCAATTAAGTTAACTTAACAAATTTAATTGGATTGAACATAAACAATTAACGATTTGGTTGTACCAAAGAAATCTCAAGACTTGTGTTGTTTCAACTCATTTTAAATTAGTAGTTTAAACAAGCTGCAAAAATAACTTTCTTCTCGACCCATATATAAAATGAAACTCGCCAACAAAATAACTTTTTTTTCTCTTTCTTTCTCTTTTTTTCATTTTTTATATACAGCATGAAGGAGTTAAATCCTTCCTGGATGATATATTGAGGATAATGCCATAATGGCACCGTTTATATAACCCTGCATTTGCTGCAAGTACCCTGAGGAGCCTGAGCTGCCACCCACTCAAAAGGTTAAACAAGACGAATAACAGCTTTAAACTGTTCACGGCATCATTTCACAACAAAAACATGTGTGCCATTAAATGCTTAACTCAAGATTTGAACTAAATGTGCTGAAAAATAGCTACTACATGGCCAAAACGTCATTTAAAAATACCACAAAGGGTCATTTTCAGTGTTCAGCCAATTGAGAAAATGGGTCACAAAGCTTTAACAGAAAGTATTTTCTACGGACATGGACAAATAAGAACTCTTTTAAAAGTAAATCAAGATTTTTGACACAAATTTAATATTTTTGTTCAATTTTGACTTGTGTAAAACAGCTTGTAGTCATGCCATCTAAATAAATACATAGTTTACAATGTGTTCAGATGAAACATGTCACTTACAATGTGTTTGCTACGAAATAGCTTTATGCTCCCTTATATCTACAGCTACGTAAAATTACAGTGTATATTCACTGGTTTACCTTGTATATAATGTTTGCTATGTGTGTTGGCCACAATGCACAAAACTACTCAAGTTAACTAGTGTGAAAAAAATAGTTGTTTAAGTTTGTGTGTGTGTCTGTCCTACACAGAGGAATGGGGTGAAATTATGAAAAGAATGTGTGATGGGGAACATAGAGTGAGTGCATTTTCAATTAATGAATCAAGTTTAATTTCAGTCTATAATCAGTCTGCTCTACGATTTATTGTAGCGTTTTATTCCTTAATTGGTATTTTTTTTTGTCTAGAAGCTTTTTAAAATGTTCCATAAAACTGAAAGGAAAGCTCTTACAGCGGTTCTGTCCTGAGTTACAATAGCTATAATGAACAAATATGCATGTTTAAGGTGCTAATGTACTGATTGAGCTTAAATACGGTACTACAATTTGCCTTAAATTTGCTTTTTTTTATTTTTATTAATTTAGTTTAATGAGAATTGTGTGGTTGTTAAGAATGATCTGCAGTATTATTGTTTTGATAAGTGTTCCTATTATGTGATTGTTGTATGTTTGTATGTACAGTATGTTACCAGTGTTAAAACTACTTTCCTTTCTGTGCCAAGCAGAACAGACAATAAAGTTTAAACTAAGCTAAACTAAACTAAACTAAAGGAAGATATTTTGACTTTCATAGTATTTGTTTTGTACTGTGGAAGTTGATGGGAACCAGCAACCAGTTTTATATCTTGTTTTTTGTTTACTAAACTATTTTTCTAAATCATTTTGAGCTTGTCCAATTTCAAACACTTCCATAGGTAGTTAAAAAGGCTTTCAGTGATAATTCTTTCATATTGTAAATACTAATTTGGTCTACTGTGTTTGAACAGCCATCACTGTCCCTTTCTAACTAAATAAGTTTTGTTATGAGACGTGCTGTAAGAAAGCACATCAAAACAGGTATTTATACTTGGCTGATTTGTGTGATCAAAACTGCACTTGCCATCCACATCCTTTTTATTTTCTTGTAAGCCACATAAATTTATTTTTTTTCTCATTCAACAGACAGTCCTCCCACAAAAATGATGTAGAGCATGACAAAATAAGGTCTTGCAAAGGCCAAATCCAAACACAAATGTTCACAAGAGACACTTTTGGACGTGTGTTAATACCAGGTGGAAATGGTAATGTGTCTCGGCCGACCACTTGTGATCGGATCACTGAAAATGCATATTAATTGAAGGTGGAAACAGGGCGTGAGAGTGTATGTAGGACAGGAAACTTAGTACATCAGTAAGTTTTTATAATTTATGTAAATAACTAACTATTAAAAATAATTTTAGGTTATTTAATTGTTTTCTTCACGAACTGCCATTGAATGTAGAGACTTCTCTGCAGTTGCACTGTACACATTCATTACTGACAGAAGTGTTGGCAATGCTGCGCGTCTGCTTTTTGATCTTCTGCGGGCCACAGCTGTTGTGCTCCATTGTGGAGAAGAAAAAACCAACAACAAAAAGAAATAAAACAAAAGACTCTGGAGTCTGGAGTGCATTTCTTATGGATATGAGAAAGACCGATGTTTTGTAATCACATCAAGTGAACCTTTGTTGTGTGTCTAGATCTAGGCAGAAAACAGAGTCTTCTCCTGTTATTAATGATCCCAGTCGATTTCCTCCACTACCTCTCTCTCTCTTTCTCTCTCTCTCTCTTCAGCATCTTCTTTTTCCTCACACAGTATGCCAATCCGTCACCGTCTCCTTTTCTCACTACTCTACCTTTCTGAGCGCGTTATCTTGAAAACTTTCCACTCCGCTGTCTGTCACAAAGACTCTGATCTTTACATGTCAACAGAAAGGGACTGTCCTAAAATGGCAGTGGCGCAGAAACCTCCAGGGAGCGTCTTAAAATACCGCCACTCTGCCGAGTGCTGGAGAGGCACCTGCTGCTCCGAGACCCCTACTGAGGTGGCAGATGCTTCCGCCTCAAAGAGGATGCTTGAGTCCTAGTTGAGAGTTGAGAGGATCTGTTCAAGTCCTCCTTGTTTTTCACAGTTTTTTTTTTTTTTTTTCGCACATGCACATGTGTTGAAAAAAGGCATCGGGCCAAGATTATAAACTCGCACCAGCACAAACCCCTCTTTTGGCATTGAAAAGTACTCTCAGGATTAACTAAAGACACACAGTTTGTGGTTGAATGGCAAATGGATTTGGGAGTTTACACCATTTACGGGAGGAGAATATTTCAGTGAATGATCCAAGCAGGCACACAACATCATAAGACGTTAATATTAGTTTAGATTTACAGTATGGCATGACGTCAGTTGACCAAAAATCAATGTCTAGCCAGCGTCTAAGCATAACGTTGTTTTTTCATATAATAAAAACATCAAATGACGTTAATATTTGATTGGCTTTAGGTTGTGTTAGAAAGTGACCAAAATCCAGCGTCGAGCAAGCATTTTAAATCAACATCATATTGACGTCAAATACTTACATTTATTTGTCAGGTATGTCAACCAACATCCAACATCTGATAGACGTCATAGTAGTAACATCCACATAACGTCAAGCTGTAGCATCATTGAACATTAATATTAGGTTAGATTTAGTTTGTGATGTTGGGTGAGCAAAATTCAATGTCTAGCCAGCGTCGAAGGACAACGTTATTTCACTGTCAAAGAAAGACCTCAAATGATGTTGATATTAAGTTAATTTTAGCTTGTTAAGATTATTTAAAGCCAATATCTTAAACCAACGTCATATTGACATCAAATACTGACGTTTATTCTTCAGGTATGGACACCAAAATCCAACGTCTGATAGACCTTATAGTGGTAACGTCCACACAATGTCAAGCTGTAATATCAATAGATGTTGATATTTGGTTGATTTAAGGTTGGACGTTGGATATTGATGTTGGCCTGATGTTGAGTTTTGATGTCAACCTGATTTTTATTTCCAAACAAAATGCAACGTCCCCTCAAAATTGGGGTACAGTATCAATCTGACGTCATTTTGATTTCCTGTGCCTGTTGAGATGTGATGTGATTTACCCTGCATCGCTATAGTCAGTTTATTAGTAATTGCACCAGTATTTATTTAGGAATGCAGAGTGTGTAGTATGGGAGAGAATTTGTATCCAGTTGTATTTATTTATTTTCTGAACATAATGACTACTAAGCTGCTTTGCTTTTAATTTGTGCTGCTCATGTGCTCATATTTTTTGCATACTCAGTAGAAACACATCAGAACTTTACATTCCATTTAAGGAATTGCACACTGTAAAATTTTGCTAGAGCAGCATTAAAAACAAACTGAAATGTCTTTAAAATCAGAATTGTTAACAAATAAAATGAAAAACAAATTGAATTTGCCACAAATACTGTAGCTTTTCCACCTGCTGATGTCTATTCTAACGTATAGTCAGAGTGCACTGTACATCACAAAACACCAGCATGGTGACGCACAATAATATAATATGGCAAGCAAGCAATACAGTACAAGAGACCTTGCTGTATTGTGAAAAAACCTCAGCTGAAAGGTGCTGTTGTTACTTTTACTCACAGATTCAGAACAGAAAACCTTGAGTACTGTGCTGCTTTTTATAAAATTGTTACCACACAATACAAATTATAAAATGACATATATGACTTTTGACAGGCAAATGTGGAGCACAGCACAAGCTGGAGGCACTAATGCTCATGGTTTTATAATAAACGGCTAATTTTGTCAAAATGCATAATACATGAAATTGTTTTGACTCTATATTGATTATCTGTGTTCCTAATGGTGTTGCACAGGGATAAACAGAACTGTTGGTTGATGTTGCATACAAAATATACATTTATTCATAAGTATGCTTCTTGTTTACTTTTCTAAAAATGTACTTTACCTAACCAGAAATAAGTTTATCCAAGTGTATTATTGGCATTTTTTTAAGCTAAAAAATAAAGTATACTTTTAGTTTAATTTAGTATTTTTGGTACTTGTCAGAAATAGTTAGAATAGTTCACTTACAGTAAATATACTTGACTTATACTGACTTAAAAGGTTTAGTAATTGGCATAAACATAATATTTGACATATTCTTAAAAGTATAATCACTAGGGATGTACTGATCAGGTTTTTTTGCCTTCGAGTCCAAGTCATTTGATTTTAAGTATCTACCGATACCAAACCCAATCTGATACTTCTATAATACATAAAAAAATTAAGAGTGAAGAAACAGATCCAGAATTTTCCTTATTTTTTATTGAATTCACCTTTTTAAACATTTAACGTCTCTGTTTGTTTGTTGTGTTAAATGTAGCCTTTTCCTTCCACCTCTTGCAATCCCAACTTTACATATCTCACAGTTTGCTATGGCAATGTTGTCATCATCAACTTTATAATACCTCCAGACCACAGACATACTCGCGCTTTCCGCTTCAAGCTGCTTCCATGTTCCACTTTGCCGGCATTTAGCCAATAGTGTCTCTGCAAGAAAATGATGCCATGCCACACACATTGCTGTTTCTGTTAAGAAAGAGGTCTAGCTCTGCATAGCTATAGATGTGTTAAAAAAAAGAAGGAAAAAAAAAAAAAAAAAATATATATATATATATATATATATATATATATATATATATATATATATATATATATATATACTTATGATTAACCGATTACGATAGAGTCTGAAACTCTGATCGGGCCCGATTTCCAATCACGTGATCGGATTTGGACATCCCTAATAATTACAAATTCTAAATAGGTAGGTTTGTTCTTAACCAAGTAGGTTTGTAGATGTTTTACTCTTATGATTAAGTGACCTAATAATATTATTATATTTTATTTTATCCCATATAATTTTACATACTCCCCTGGTTTCAGAGATTTAGCTTAAGGCTAGTCTAAACAGCATGTTTGAGCTGTCTGAATTGAAAATAACTTGCAGTGACACATCAGTGTCATTGTTTTGTCTCAAGATGCACACCAGAAATGTGTTTCTCAATTTTTTTAAAGCAGCTTAAATGCTGTAATTTAACTAAGGTCTACCCTAGTGAAAACATAAACAAGCCAAGGGTTTTTGAAGCCAGACTAATTATTGTCAGTATAGGCCTACTTCAAATGCATTACTGATTAGCTAACTTTGCTAACTAATCTTATTTTCATTCATTCATTCATTCATTCATTCATTTTCATTTTCAGCTTAGTCCCTTTATCAATCAGGGATAGCCACAGCAGAATGAACCACCAACTTATCCAGTATACTGTATATTTTAAGCATAGGATGCTCTACCAGCTGCAACTCATCACTGGAAAACATCCATACACTCTCACATTCACACACACTACCAATTTAGTTTATTTAATTCACCTGTTGCGCATGACTTTGGACTTGTGAGGGAAAACACGCAAACACAAGGAAAACACACAAACTCCACACAGAAATGCCAACTGACCCAGCCAAGGCTCGAACCAGCGACCTTCTTGCTGTAAGCGCTACCCATTGTACCACCACATCACTCCCTAATCGTATTTTGGAAGAAGTTCTTTCATTCATTGATTTTCTTTTTGGCTTTGTCCCTTTATTAATCAGGGGCTGCATGCCACAGCAGAATGAATCACCAACTTAACCAGTTTTAATCAGCGGATGCCCTGCCAACTGCAACCCATCACTGGGAAACATCCATACACACATAGGCTAACCCAATTCACCTATAGTGCATGATTTTGGACTTGTGGGGGAAACCGGAGCATCCAAAGGAAACACACGAACATGGGGAGAACATGCAAACTCCACACAGAAACGCCAACTAACCCAGCCGAGGGTCGAACCAATCCAACGACCTTCTTGCTGTGAGGTGATCGTACTACCTACTTCATCACTGTGACGGCATATTGGGAGAAGTAATTTTGTATATTTATAATAAATTTTACTTTTACTGTATGATTATTAAATACTTTATTTATTTTGTATTGAAAAAAAATGCATTTCTGATCTGCTGTTTTTGACACTCCTAATTGATGCTAATTTCCTAATTTAGTTAATCTGGCACCTTGTCTTTACTTTTAAACCCATCATCCACTTCATCTTTAGTTACATACACTTTTCCCCATATAGACTCAATCGTTTTAACTCTTTAAGTCAACAAGTAGTCCTTTTGAAAAGCCCCCTCTTTTCTTTAGCCTTGCTAATGCGGCAGTCATTATGTATCAGATTATGCCAGTAGACTACTTTTATTCTTTTGTTTGCAATTTCTCTTTCAACCTCCAAATCCTCCCCTTTCCTTTTGCTCGGGCCTCCTCTTTCACGCCGAGGCATTCCAAGCGTCAGCCCGATGACAAGGAAATGCGGGACGCTGACAGAGAATCAGATTGTACAACAGCAAAAATCTCTTTGGGGTGAAGTTACTTCTTAGTCGTCCTAATACGAACAACACTCTCACACCCTACAAAAAGGGGCGATGAGGATTAGCTTAGTCATTTTCTCTGCCTGGCGTCACACTCCTGCTAATCAATTATGGATTGTTTGGCCTCAAAACGGCACACTGTCAGTGTATTTGTTAATCGTTTGTGAAGGCTTTTAAATGTGCTTCATTCAGCGCGCAGTGGCCCGGAACCTATCCGAGCTCTTGTGAAAAATGTGTGTGTGCGGCTGTGTGTTTGTAGTCGTGGCAGTAGCTCATAACCGTGCAGATTATAAAGAAGAAGTTTTTACAATGGAGTCCCTGTGAATGAAAAGCAGGCATCTTAAAGCCGGGCCTGTATTGAAACTTCTACAAAAGAACAAGCGTCTGAGTGCTGCTTGACCGTTGAAGTTTGAACTTTTAAACAGTGATGCTGTTAGTCGCTGGAGGAATTCACACAGTAGCTGTTTGTGTTTTTCAGCATTAAAAAATCATGCTAAAGGAATAGTTGATGCGTAAATGAAAACTTGTAGTTAGTATACTCTCCTCCAGGGTATTTGAGGTGAATGTGACCCTTCAGCAGAACATTAAAGACGAGTTTTAGATCAAACCGTGGTGCCTGGTTCACGTGTCCATGAAAGTTTGGAGCACAAGGCTGTGGATTCCCAGCAGATCATGTGCAGTAATTCATTTCCGTCTGTTGGATGATCAGTGTAGTTTTTGGACTATTGTTAGAAAAGTTAGCCTCTTTCAGCAACGATTTGGACGTCTTTTACTCACAAGATTGATTGGTGTTTTAAAGGTAGTAATGTGAGGAATAATTGATACTGCACTGCTAATAATTAGAAAATAATGTGCACTGGAGGTGGTGATGATGATGTGCCTAATTTTTTAACAATTTTACAGAGTCAACTATTCTGCTTATACTACAATTATCACAACTAAACACAATGTTCAGATGTATTTTAAGATTTTTCTTGAGTCTTTTTTTACGCAAAATACTCCTGCATGTTCAGTGGAATTTGTTTCAAAGACCGTATAAGACAGAAGACGTGTTACTCGTATAATTTTTAATGGGGAAAAGAGTAACAGTCAATATGGTAAATAAAACCCGCCTACTAGTACAAGAGCCAATCATCGATTTATAGGTTGACAATTCTCCAGGGGAGAAGCTTAGACCAGACATGTGCTTTTACGACAGATTTTTTGGTCAACAAACACACTGGAATCTCACTGAATACGTGCCTCACAGACATAAAAACTATATTAAAATAAAGCTTGAAATCACTAGTTTTAAATAAACTACCAACTACACTTAAAAACAAAAGTTTTTTTGGTTTTGTAATCTATCCCTGGAAGAGTCGTTGTCATTTTTGAAGGAGATTCACCATCAAGACCAAGTTGTGAATTACTTCAGAGAGCAGCTCGATCTGACAGAGCATTATTCAGTGGATGGTAATTCATTTAATTATTTTATGTCATTTGAGAAATATTTATATTTTATAATTAAGTGTAATTTTAAGTAACTATGGTCAGTGATTCAAATCTCATAGAGCCTCAAAGCCACAACAATGTGACGCGAGTCATGTGACACAACCCACCAAAAGGTAGCGTTTGAACGTGACAGCCATACTAAGTAACGCTTTGGGTCGAAAAGAGCAAGAGAGGTGGAAAAGAAAGCAGGCAGCGGCGTCATTATTGCAAAATATGGAACATATGTTCAAAAAGACTGCCAAACAGGGTAAGGCTAACGTTACTTACTTCCAAACAGGTGAGAATTTGTCCATATCTATTCTACGCTAATTGACAGCATTAGCCAGACGTCCTGTATATTTATGGACTTGTGCAGTACATGACCTACCTTTCCCTATTTTTTCCATTATTGTTATTTTTTAAATAACTGTCAGAAGAAGGCTTTAATGGCAAGCGGTGTCTTAGCCATCAGATGTCACTTCACAACCAAATGCGCTAATCCTGTCATGTCTGTGTTTTTGAGGCTGTTTGGTCATTTCGTTCCTTTTATTTTGATAGGATTTAAATCCGATCGTTAAAACCACTTCAGAAGGTGGCCTGGGATGCATTCCAGGTGAAACTGGAAAGGTGTAATATATATATATATATATATATATATATATATATATATATATATATATATATATATACATTTAGAAATTTATATATATATATATATATATATATATATATATATATATATATATATATATATATATATATACATTTAGAAATTTATATATATAAATATACATATTTTTTATTATTAATTAAATGTAACAAAAATAAAAAAAATAAATTATGACCTGGAGAAAATCTGACCTTAGAGGAACACCTGTAGTTGCGTTTTTACAGCCAAACACAATTAAAGTGTGCAAAATTATGCAATCAAGATCTGCCTGGAACTACCTTAACTCTCATCACAGTTCAACACAGTGTTAATTTAGACAGCATTTTTTGCACTTTTTTGTCATGTGCAGAAACATCTGGTGTTGTTATGCAGTTTCAAAATACAACACATTTTAATAAGTTTGTAAAGCCTATTGTACAATGTCATGATGTTGTTGCAGATTCAGGTTACAAGATGAGCAGCATGTTTAAATGTTGGAAAAAAATGTCTGCCTGGGTGTTTTATGATGCAAAAATGCAACATAAAAATGAGACAGTTGAGATTTAATGACCAATCACACAGTACTCCAACCACCTCTACTGACAAACAAAGTAATGTACAGATAAATCTTAAACGACAAGATGAATCTAATGTGGGGAAAATTATGCAGCTTTGGAGAAAGTAGATTGACTGTAAGGTTAATTAATAATAATCTCATTTCTAATATGTTGTTTCATTGACTAAAACTAGACTAAAATGCCGGGAATTTGTCAACTAAAACCCAGCAGACTATAATATGATTAAACAAAACGACATTTTAGAAAAAAAAAATGCTGTCTAAATTAACACTGTGATGAACTGTGATGAGTGTTAAGGTAGTTCCTGGTAGATCCTGACTGCATTATCATAGAGCAGGGGTGGCCAACCCTGTTCCTGGAGAGCCACCTTCCTGGAGATTTCACTTGCTACCCATATCAAACACACCTGAACCAATTAATTAGGACCTGAACACCACGTGATAATTACAGGCAGTTGTGTTTGATATGGGTTGCAACTAAAATCTGCAGGAAGGTGGCTCTCCAGGAACAGGGTTGGCCACCCCTGTCATAGAGCATACTATTGTTTTTAGGATATTTTTGTTGAATAAATTGAAATGAAAATCGTGTGTATATGCTGTCAGCACAATAGACGTACACCTTAGAGCACGATTACTTTGAGGTTTTATTTGTATTCATGTGTGAGAATGATGGCTTGCATGTGTAAATAGAGAATTATTTGTTTACTTATTGTAATCAAAGAAATAAATGGAAGAAAGAACATTGTGTTGTCAGTAATCATGGTCTCACGGGATAGGCTGGCAGGAGAGCGAGTGCTCTATGCTGTGCCTGCAGCTCATGGAAAAGACCCGCTTCACTTCATAACTGTAGGGCCCATTGTCCAACTGAACTAAATTAATTCTAGGGATGTCTTTTCACACTAGGCTACTTGAAGGGCTAAAGCAAAGTACCTCGGGAGCCGAGCTCGGCCCGTGGGTCGCCAATTGAATAGCCTGAGACACATAGAAACTTGACAGGTCTGCTGTGCCAGTAGCATGAATGAAAACCATGAATGTGCGCACTCTGATCCTCTTATCTAATGAATGAACAGTGCAGTGCATAACACTTTAATAATTATAATTAAATAATAATTAAATATTTTGGTATGTTTGACTACATTTTAGTCTCGTATTTCTCATGTTACGAACATTGCTTAGTGATAGAGTTAGTAGCTAATGATATCTATGTCGTGCCATCTTTATCTTGAAAAAATAGGGTCTTTTAGGGCCACAACTTCTCTTTATTTTCATATATTTTATGACTCTCATAGTGTTAAAGCATTCTGAGAATCAAGTTATAAATCGCTAAGGACCAACTTTGAGCTAAAAACATATTGGTAACACTTTATTTTGATGGTCCATTTAAGTATTAGTAGACTGTCTGCTTAATATTTGTTGATACTGCTCCTTCAACAGCCATTTAACTGACTATAAGAAACTTTCTAAGTACATGTCCACTTAAACTAAACCTAACCCCAACCTAACAGTCTACTTATAATATAAGGAGAATATGTTGTTATGTAGATGCAATGTAACTTAAATTCAACAAACAGATGATCAAAATAAAGTCTGTGACCAACATTTTTTATGTTATATTGAAGAAAAAACCCACACAATTGATGACTTGAGGGTAAATATATGAACAATTAAAAAGGGATATAGAAAAATCCTCATTATTCACTCATTCTTCACTTGTTCCAAACCTGTCTGAGTTTCTTTCTTCTATTGAACACAAAGAAGGATAATTTGAAGAAAGCTGAAAACCTGTAGCCATTAACTTCCATATTATTTGTTTTTCCTAGTATGCAAGTCAGATTTTCAGCTTCTAAATATAATTTCATTTATTATAATATTATTTGTGTTAAACAGAAGAAATAAACTGTTTATGACTGTTTTAGTTTGAGTAAATTGTGAGTAAATACATTTTTGGGGGGTGAATTATCCCTATAACAGTAAATTTTAACTTTTAATGAAACCATCACTTCAAGTAAGAATGGCATGTTTTTTTTTTTTTTTTCATCTTTGGAGATGATATACTCCGAGTAAAAGTAAAACGAATATGATCAGAATGAGGATGAAAACAAGTTGTCCAAAGAAACAAGCATTTCCAGCATCGAGAGCCATGAGGAAGTCCAACAGCACACCAACTGTGAAATGCCTCCAAGACGCAAGATTGTACACAGCAGTTGCACAGCATTCAGATTGAGGCAGGCAGAGAGACCCGCAGAACGGGGATGTAAGAGACAGACGCAGTGAACAGGAGCCATCAAATCAAAATATGAATGAACAGCCTGAGGCAGAATTACAGCCAAGAAAACAAACCAAAACATTTAGCTACATAGTCAAATAGTTTGAACGTTTAAATAAAATGTAAAAATAAGTTCAGACTCTCCTAAGCTGCATTTATTTGTTTGTTGAGTAGGATTGTAATTTACAATAGCTGTTCAGATTTGATAAATGTCATTTATTCTTAAGATTTTCAGCATCATTACTCCAGTCTTCAGCGTCACATGATTTTTCAGAAAACATTTTTATTTAGATTTTCTGCTTTAGGAACATTTTTTTATTGTCATTATCTTTTTGAAATGTGTTGTGCTGTTCAGTAATTTTATGTAAATTGTGAAGTTCTTTTTTATTAAGTGTGGCTTTATTCAATCCATTGATGTTTCACAAAATGTGTTTATTTTAGGACAGACATCATTAAAATTTGCATTTCATTCAGTCAGGATTTCATCACTGAGGTTTGTGAGTTTTTATGAGCATCTACAAGCTCCAGATACATTTTCCAACCATTATTTTGTGGCACATTGTCACTTTTTTTCTCATTAAATTGAAATCAGACAACAAACTTGTACACACCTAAGGTAAAGGATGATTTCTTTCTCTGTGCTGGCATCGGTGGAGCGCCACTGATGAAAAGCAGAGCAGAAAACACTGCCATCAGATGTTGATGCGTTCACATCATTATGGGTTATGTTTGTTGTCATAGAGTCTAGAGTTTAGTCAACCACGGTGTACTTTAACATTATATAGTTCTTTCCATCATTACAGAAAGTCATTTTCAAACAGGTGCAGACACTGATCTTTAAACATGGGGCTTAAATCCAATAATGGCACTGCAAATCAATAATCTTATCAGGATTTAAATAACAGCTTATTAAATCACAGCTTTTGTTAAATCCAAACCTTGTGTCTACAAAAAACAGCAAAATTATATCTGCAGTTTCCATGGTGATTAATGCAATGATGTTTTAAAAGTTCTCAATAGGTCAAACATTTTAATAACTTATAGAAAAGACAGCTATGTTCTTTTTTCCTGAGGTTTTATTCTTGCTCTGAAAGTTTTCAGCAAGGTTATTGTTTTTAGATTTCATCATCTTGTATCTCTGTTTCCCTATAGGCACTTCCTGCTCAAGACTGGAACAGGCACCACGTCTCTCTTTACAACTCCTAATCCTGGATATACAATGGCAACCGGGACTGTTTATTCACCACCAGCCCGACCTTTGACCCGCAACACATTATCAAGAGGTGCATTCAAGTTTAACAAGTCGTCGAAACGATGTTCGTGGAAATGCACCGCTCTCAGTGCCGTGGCTGTGGCCACCCTGCTGACAGTCCTGCTCTGCTACTGTATAGGTAACTTCATGTGATGTTTGTGTGTGTGTTGGTTCGGGTGTTCCCAAAATATCCCTACACTCACTTTATTTTGATGGTCTCTTTAACGCATTTTGTTGAATTTGAGTTACTTTGCAACGAGATGCCAACTAATTATCATTAGATTATAAGTATACTGTTAGGTTAGGGTTAGTGTAAGTTGACATGTACTTGCAAAGTTTGACGTCAGTATCAGCAGATATTACGCAGACTATCTACTAATACTCAATAGAGAATTAATTGGCATGTAGTTGCTTTTGGTCAGCAAAATGTGCAATAGGGACCATCAAAATAAAGTCTTACTATCAAAATAAAGCTGAAAAAACACAATGCTTGAGTTTTTTTATGTAAATACATTTAAATGGGTTAAAACCCAGCATTTTTTTACAGTGTACCAGGGCTGTAAAAATTAGTCAGAAATACTACTTATATGTAAGTGCCAGAAGATACCCAGGGAGAGTTTGTAATGTTTAAACTGTCTGTCCAAAATCATACTTGAGTGAAAAGACTAAAAAAAAAAAGTGCATCTTTGAGTTTGACTTAAAGGGCTCCTATGGTAAAAAATCTACTTTTCAAGCTGTTTGGACAGATCTGTGTGTTGGTATAGTGTATAGACCGTCATACTGGGGTGATATGAACACACCCAGTCCTTTTTTTTCAATTTAACTACAAAAAAAACGGGTCGGCCAATTGGAGCTGTTTTCAAATCGATCGCACCATTACGTAGGTGTGCGATTCCGCCCGCCCACCGAATTGATTGACAGCTGCGCGCATTAACATGTTCCGGTAGTCACGTGTATATGTCAACAAGACCAGGCAGACATACGCAAAGCAATCGGGAATAAAAGCTCTGTTCTGTTCGCTAGGATCAGCAATCATCATCAAATGTGATTAAGAGTAAGTTTCACATGTTTAAAGTGTTTTAAAACAGAGTATGTGTATAATTAATTACAGTGTTTTAATTCAGCTTTACTTCATCAGCACAGCCGCGTGTCAGAACAATTATAAAAGAAGACACTTCAATCCCGGTTTGTGGAAGTTAAATCAGGTTTATTTTGTACATTGGCATAACAAATATACACACAGTACTTGAGGTTAGCCTTAACTAAGCTAAGCGCGCTCTGTCTGTCTGCCTGTCTGCCTGCCTGCCTGCGCGCTTGTGTGTGTGTGTGTGTGTGTGTGTGTGTGTGTGTGTGTGTGCGTGCGTAAACTTTGTAACGATATTGTGTGTGACTCATCAATGCAACTTCACAATACTGATTAGTAAAGGTTAGTTCTTACTGTAGTATCTCACAAACGCTACGTGAGACCTTCTTCCTTTAAGTCTGTCTGTTGTCTGACGCAGCTGAGGGAGGAGGCATGTAAAAACAGTAGGGGGGAAAGACTCGTCTTAAAGGCGCAGTACGACAAAACCACCAGCTGCTGGAAATCAGTATAAAACAGCATCTTGTAAAAGGTATAATAAAAATCTGATGGGTATTTTGATCTGAAACTTTATATACACATTCTAGAGACGCAAAAAACTTATATTAAATCTGAAAAAAGGGGTAACCTAGGGGCCCTTTAATTTAAAAAAAAAACTTTGAGGGTTAGGAAATGATAAGGGTATATTTAGTTTTGTGGGTGGTATCCGTTTAAAGAGCAAAACGCAGAGGCCGGAAAAATATTTCAGACAGAATACAAGAGTGTGTGTTGAATTAATGATGACTTAATGATGATAGTATTAGAATTAGGGATGTCAAACACTGATCAAGGGCCTGCAAGGCTGTGTCTATGTTTAAAAACTAATGAAAAAGTTATTTGAACTAATTAATACTTTCATTAATTAAAAATTATATAATATACATTGTATTAAGAAAAATGGACACAGAAATAATATAAAGCAAATAAAAATATATAAACATGATTAAGTGCAATCATTTATTCATTAATTTTTGCTTCGTCTTAGTCCCTTATTTATCAGAGGTCGCCACAGCAGAATGAAGCAACAACTATTCCGGCAAATGTTTTACATAGCGGATGCCCTTCCAGCTGAAACCCAGTACGAGGAAACACCCATACAGTCTTATATTCATAGACACACTCATTCACTACGGTGAATTTAGTTAATACAATTCACTTACACTGCATGTCTTTGATCTGTGGAGGAAACATACTTCTGATTATTACTTCTAATTCTGATTGAAATCAGATTCTGATTATTAATAGCAACCTGTACATATATTCATCTTTTGTAAATCTCTTGATTATTTCTGATCATAGTTAATACAACCTGTAAATATCTGTAAGTTTTACTAGAGATGCTCCGATCATGATTTTTGCAGTTGATTCTGAGTGCCAATTCCTTTTCATCGTGATCGGCTGACACAGAGTATCGATTCTGATTCTCGGATAACTAAGTCAGAAATACGAGAAATCTCGGATTACTAAGATAATAAATGAAGCATGTTGCATACATGTAATATTCAGAAGCAGCTTTACAAACAAACAAAAAAATGGATAAAACAGATTAAAAAATGTAAGAAAAATGACTAACAATGCAAATAGAAACTTTTCTCATGTGTTGTAGCGCTAAAGGTGCATCGGTTCATGAGATTGGCCAGATTAACGAGTACCGATCGAGTCGTGAAATGTGATTATTGGCCGGAGATCGATCAGAGCATACATTTTTCTATAATTGCACTTTACAACTTATACCTAGATCCTGTACTTGCTACTATTACACTCCAGGTAAGACCTAAACTGCATTTCATTGCCTTGTACTTGTACATGTGTAATGATAATAAAGTTGAATCTAATCTAATCTAAACTCGAGCCCCAGGAGGAAACCCCTGCAAATACGGGAAGAACTTGCAAACTCCACACAGAAATGCCAACTGGACCAGCCAGGACTTGAACCCGTGCACTTCTTGCTGTGAGGTGACAGTGCTAACCACTGAGCAACCGTGCCGCCTAAATACGATAATACAAATCCGTATGTAAAAATGTTAAGTTTAGAGGATGGTAGATACAGTTCCTTCACCTTGAACATCGTTATGTCTATGGGAAATCTAATATAACTGGAAAATCAGTGTGTGTGTGTGTGTGTGTGTGTGTGTATGTGCGCTACAGCTTATGTGACCAAGAGGTACTCAGGTGTTAGCTGTTTTATTCTGCCTGCCCCCATAAGAGATAGCGAAATAGCTCATCAGGTGGAGTTTTTTTTCCACAACCTTCATCCGTGGCCAAAACACCTGGTGCTCTGCTCTAAATAGTCGCCATATCCCAGAGGACGTCACATACACACACATGTACTGTACTGGAAAAAAGACATCAATTTAGTGATTAATAACCGCAGTGAAGTTAAAGCAGACTTATTGTCCGCAGCGATCTATATTCACTCTGCCAGCCCTCACAAACTTTATAAGCACCGGTTCTTTTCTTTTTTTTGTATTCTCTCAGATTTCCCAACATTGTTTCCCCACTGTGAGTTATTTGCCGCAGTCGGAGGCTCCTCCTCCCCTGCTGAAGGCCTGTTAGAAACATTCATCCCTCCGAAGATCAAAACGGAGAGGAAGAGAGGTGTGTGAAGCGCTGCCTCCTCAGCAAGCTCCCTCGCTGTGAACTTTGAAGGAGACTTTTCCCAAGCTGTTTTCGCACACATCGAACGGTTAAAAAAAGAAAGAAAAAAAAAAGGACTAGAAAGTGTTTGCCTCCGATTTAACAGCAATGCATGAAGAACTGGATGTTTTGAAGAGAGAAAGGGAGAAAGAGAGAATGAGAGAAACTCCTGTGTTATATAACGCAGACAGGTTTTGATCTTGAGGCTCTTTTTTAATCACTGGAATCTGATTTCATTTTCTCTGTTATAAATGTTTTCAGTGACGAGCTAAAGACTAATCTGGAGTATATTCAAAAACAGTTTGCGTCAAGGCTCCATGTGACGATAATTCAAAGAAAATATTTCCAAACAGCTAAAAAGACATCGCAGAGTATTCAAAGCAGATTATAATGAGGGAGATGCTTTCTTTTTATATGCGCTGCGCTTGTGTCCGACATGTGCATAAAAGGAGAGCTCAAATCACCTTCCAGAATGGCTTTCAACAGCTTTTAAACTATATCGTTTTGCAAATGAGTGTGTTTCGTGACATGATATGTGCTTGCTGTTCCGTTTCATGATCTTAATTGCCTTCTCTTGCAGCCATGCATGTACTTGGCCTGAACTGGAAGCTGAAGGATGTGGATAATCATGCCTTTGAGAATGGACGAGCCAAACCAGTGACGTTCCCGACCAACACTGTGACTGCAGTTTCTGCAGACGGTAAGTTTTCAAGGCCACAATCCATGACCTTTTAGTCAGAGAGCACGGCTTTTCTTCTTACATGCGCTAGATGTTTCATATAGAGTGCGGTTATTTCATTTCAATAGCTTATTCATTTGCTGAGCACTGTTTGCTTTTTTTAGTTCATTGAATAGTATTGATTTTTCCCTTTGAAAGAGTGAATATGAAATAAACTATGTTATAATTTGTGTACATTCTCAATCAAGACATAAAGTCACAGTTTTGACTGATTTTAAAAAGAAGAGCTGCAAATATGTCACTATAAGACTATTCACTGTTTCATTTGCATTCTGCCACATAAATGTGTCTCCGCTAAACGGATATACAGTTTAAATCAGAAGTTTACATACACTGTATAAAAAGGCACATAACCATTTTATAAAAAAAGTCAGATGTTAATGTGACTAATCTTTTTCTTGTTTAAGTAAATTAGAATTATTATTTTTTTCTGTTTTGCTTAATAACAGAATAATGAGAGAGATATTTTTGGAGAAATTTTTATAACTTTTCTTGAAAGTCAAGTTTACATACAGTAAGATTATTATGCCTCTGAAAAAGCTCAGATGATGGTGTCAAGGTTTTGGAAGTTTCTGATTGGCTAATTGACAACATTTGAGTTAATTGGAGGTACAACTGTAGAATAGTATATAAAGAAAACCCCAAACACACTGCTTTCTTGTGTGACAACATGGAAAAATCAACAAGCCAAAAATCAACAAAAAAGCCAGATTACAATTTGCTAAATTACACTGGGGGAAAAAAAAAATTGGAGACATGTCCTGTGGTCTGATGGAGCTACATCCTGACATCAGCCAGGAAATTAAAACTTGGCCACAAATGGGTCTTCCAAACAGACCATGAACCCAAGCATACTGCCAAATTAGTTAAAATGTGCTTTAAGGACAACAGAGTGAATGTTTTGGAGTGGCCATCACAAAGCCCTGACCATAAACCTATAGAAAACTTATGGGCAGAGTTAAAAAAGCTTGTGCGAGTAAAACAGCCTACAAATCTTACTCAGTCACACCAATTTTGTCAGGAGGCCAAAATTCCTTCAAACTATAGTGAGAAGCTTGTGGAAGGATACCCAAAACATTTGACCAAAGTTATAGAGTTTAAAAGCAAAGCTAAAAAGACCAAGGAAATGTTTGTAAACTTTTGACTGTCTAAAAATTTTGAAAAAAAAGTGCTCGAAAAAAAGAATTCTCTCATTATTCTGGCATTTAGCAAATGTAAATCATTTAGGTAATCTTAACTGACCTAAAATAGTAAATTTGTTATGTAAAGAAGTTATGTTCCTTCTTTTAGAGTGTATGTAAACCTCTGGTTTCAACTGTAAAGCTGATCTTTAAATCCTGCGATATATGCAAATTACCTATGTTATGTTAACCCAAGCATCACATACATGCATATTATTTATTGATTTATTACTAATGTAAACTATATGAGTTTTTTGGCAAACAAACTATTTCATTTGTAGGCTACAGGAGGCTTTGTACTTCACTTCTGGAATTTCACACATTACTGTCAATTTGGGTTAAATGAAACATCCGTTTTTGTCATACCGATACATGCAAGATATCATTCAAAACTGTACAAGCCAACTGTAGGGTTTGTATGGATTTGCATTCACAAAACATTCTACCTTTGTAAATGAAAGAAATGCTTTAATTTTTATTGACAGACTCCACTGGTGTTATATGCATCTCTGTTGTCAATACCATTTGATATCAATTTAACATTGCAATCATTATCGTTTAACATTTTAACGACTGATCAAAAATTCTGTAGAAATACATAACTAAAATCTGTCGATGCTGTTGTATTCTGCATATATAACACATGCTCAACATTTTGGAGGAAGTTAAATTCACATATGCAGTTTCAACAGCCAGATGCAAATAGACCTGTCCAGTTTCATCTGGAATGTGTCCCAGACCACCTCCTGAAGTAGACGGAGTGATTTATATCTGTCTCTAATGTGTTTCAGAGGGCATTTACACCAGCTCTATTCACAAACAGATAGCTCCAGTGACCATTTGTAAACAGAGAAACAATTTCAAATATAATCAAATTGTGAGATATAAAGTCACAATTATAAGAACAATTATACAGAAACAAATGCTACAGTTGTGAGATACAGTAACATGAGATACATGACAAAAAAGACTGAGGTGACAAAAACTTCTATTTTTAAGCAAAACCTAAAATGGATCGGAACTGTGGGACAGTTTGTTCATTATGAAATGTTGGTTTCTGGGTGCAGTAAGCAGAATTTAAAAAAAAAAAAAAAAAAAAAAAACAAAACAATGGCTATGGAACTAAATATTAGCTCATTAATATAAACTGAAGTGCTCAAACACTTTATAAATTTTGATTTTTCATAAAAATTTTATTTCGTCAGATTATTATTTCTTTCATTTGCCTCCTATAAAAATGCACACATACAGTTATTGGTAAAATCTTATTCATTCATTCATTCGTTCGTTCATTTTCTTTTCGGCTTAGTCCCTTTATTAATCAGGGGTTGCCACAGTGGAATGAACTGCCAACTTATCCAGCATATGTTTTAGTCATTGAATGCCCTTTCAGCTGCAACCCAACACTGGGAAATACTCTTGCATACACACACATACACTACAGTCAATATAGCTCACCCATTTCGCCTACAGTGCATGTCTTTGGACTGTGGGGGAAATCGGTGCACTCTGAGGAAACCCATGCAAACATGGGGAAAACATGCAAACTCCACACAGAAACGCCAACTGACCCAGCTGGGGCATAAACCAGTGACCTTCTTGCCCACTTACTTCCACAATTTTTAAATAAGTAAATATTAACAATTCTCTGTTCTTAAGGCACCGCTTTTTTATACTCGTGATGTCACAATACAAGAAACAATGCTGCAAATGAAAGATTTAATGCCACATTGTTGGATACAAATTTACAATTACACAGAATTTAAAAAAAAAAAGAGACATATGAAGTATACATTTCAAGATATACTGTATTGGTCACTATGATAGCCGTTGCAGTAATATTAGATGTACAGTCACAAGTTGCAATCAAGTGATATAAAGTCATGTTATTAGATATAAAGTAATAGGGTATATGCACAGCTAGTGTTGCTTCCTATAACAATAAACTTCCAGTGAACGGTTCATGAGACTTTTTTCAATTTCATACAGTTCCTTTTACAGCATCAATGTTGTGATGTAATTCAAATATAATTAGTTAAATAGACTTTAGCATTTATTTAGTTGTTCAAGTGTAAAATGAGAAAAAAAGCCGTT
Source organism: Danio rerio (assembly GCF_052040795.2). Lineage (NCBI taxonomy): Eukaryota > Metazoa > Chordata > Actinopteri > Cypriniformes > Danionidae > Danio > Danio rerio. The sequence goes on from NC_141034.1 coordinate 40,929,753, forward strand.
TACAAGCACACCCCGTCAGGATCAGCAGGCTAGCACAGAAACTCTCTTAAAAACACTGGAGTAAAATAAATACTCATATTTTAAAAGACATGGCATGGAAAAATGTGTTTTAATGCAGTGTTTCTTGTACATTCTGAGACACACTTTATATCGGATATGAATCATGCAGTGAAGATAGTTGATTTTTAAAGAAAACAGACCTTAAATTTTGTAACAGCATACAGTTCACCAGAAGTGTTTGATCCAGGTTACTGAAATACTTCTGCATACTTCTGCATATTCCCTATTATTGTGTGAAATGAATCAACCACCATGAACTGCTACTCACATTGGTCCATTCTGACATGCATATCCATATAAAAAAACGTAAATTTTTCACAATTTAATCAATTCCCAATGGATAAAATAAGTGAAAAGGATCATTGGAGTCATTTCTGTACTTCAGAGATACAAAAGTGACGGTATCTTTCACTTAAGGAGTGACAGTTTCAAAGAATAGCACCCGCTGTGGTGGGTTTATCCTAATTACCATGTTTAGAAAGTATCAGTTTGAATCAAGTCAATAAAGGACTATTTCCTCACTCTGAGTGCAAACCTGCCATGCTACATTGTGTTCTTTTAATTGACTAACTGCCTTTTTCTGAAGTGCACTATAAAGATGTTTGCCAGTGTTTTATAAACTCGTTGGCTGTCATCTGAATGATAGCCTTTTGAGAGTATAAAAGAGCATGGCAAATGCCTACTGCAACTTTTAGGGTAATGTTTGACATTTAGAGGCTCTCATCAGAAAATCATTCAAGAGATGATTTATCTGTGAACTTATAGAGAGGAATATTAAAAATTCTTTTGAAATCTTGGACTTGAAAGAAGAACAGTTTTTATCTAGGTCAGACGGGCCAGTGATTGTCAGATTTAACCAGGGTAAAATGAATCGGATTAAAAGGGAATAGCATATTACTGGATTTGCTTTGGCAACTAAACAAACATCAATACATCGAATATGCTCTATACAGTACATGAGTACCGGACAATAAAGCAAACTATAATTAATATCTAATCTAATACATGTATGTCTTGAGGGTTGAATCAAATGTGTGTCATTCAAAAGTTAATGATTAATAAGATAAATATGTTCGTAATGTGATATTGTTAAATGTTAATTATTTCTCTCACAATACACTGAATTTTGACAGTAGTATAGTCTTTAAGTGAAGTTCATTTATGAACTAATTTCGAGAGGATCATGTGCCTATGATTGCTTGCAGCCGGCCCCGCATTATTTAATTTATGATTCACCAATCCAGGCCCAGATTAAGAATTCAGAGGCCCCTGGGCACAATGTCTTGTAGGTCCTCTACCTGGCCACTGTAGTTGAATTAAAAATAATACTAATATAATATTTTTTAAATAAGATGAATCTATAATGTATTGCCTGCATCTTTTAAATAAATAGTATACAGTACATATATTTCTAGTCTACATAGATTTATTTAAAAAAAAAAAAACTATTTTTAAAGCATACTTTGACAAAAATACTAATTCTAGTAAAAATTAATGTATTTTAATTGACTTAAGTTCACTAAAGCAGTACAAAAAATGTATATTTAAGCGTATTTTAATGTATAACTTCTATAAACTTATAATGCTTATAATTATAATGCCTAACACCTCTCCAATCCAGTTCTACGTTCCTCCATAATACACACACTTATTATTGATTCCTACTTGTCTTCCTTGTGATGAAGATTAGGCAAAAGCTGAAATGTAGTGGGGGAAAAAAAAAGAAGAACATGTTTGTACATGCTGGATTCGAACCGGGTTCATGATCGATCACGTCAAAACATGCAGCCATGCGCTTTACCAGCTATGCTACTAACGCTGCTGTCAATAGCGCTCTTTACTTATGTTATCTCTTATGATCACTTAACTAGCTTATTCCAATGAGGTGTGCTATTTGCACTTAGCCTAAATAGACACTCCAAAATCGACATCTCCCCCCTCCTCGCAGGGGCCTGTGCCCATAATGCTCATTGGTTAATTCGGCCCTGCACCATTAAGACAATTCCTAAGCCACTATAAATATCCTAAGTTCCACATGACAAAATACTACTGACCAACAAACCAAATTTAAAGAGCCCATATTATGGGTTTTTGAAAATTCCCCTCCATGTAGTGTGTAACACAGCTCTAAGTGAAGTGAAGTATCCAGCTAAGGCTTAAATCTGTAAGAATACAGTGTTTAAAACTGTTGATTCATCTATAAAAGAGTCGATTCATAGTGCTTCAAACGAGTCGCCTTGATACCGACTCATTAGGTGTTTCGCCATGACGTACGAACGAAACAAAGTTTTTCACGTGCACGCGCAAACCCGGGAGATTTCAAACCTGAGGCCCCGCCCTCTGACGCAGTAACCCAGACACACACACACACACACACACACCCACAAACACACGCACACAAACATGCCGGTCGATTGAAGTCACATTGCAGATGGATATATTGAGTCTCTACCCAAAGATGAAACCTCAGCATTATAGCCAAGCAGTTGGAAACTACTGGAAACTTCTGGAAACTACATGCTACAAAGAATACTTCATCTGCGTTTGTTAAAGGAAGGATCAGTAACTTACTGTTGGACGTCAGGATGGGTTTCTTCCTCCATTTCTCAAGTGTAAGTACGTGCGGTTAAAGTTGTTGCCTCGTTGACTCTAGCTTGCAAATGTATTTAGTTGTGATTTGTTACTTGTAACCGCGTGTACTGTATCAGGTTAACTGGATATTTTATCTTATCGCGTGCAAAGTCACGTTAAAAACGCGACGCGTGCTGTTTGTTTATGGAGCTCCGTGCTAGAGTTCTGCTCCCGCGATTTATTCGGAAATTTATTCCCGCGCCGCAGAAATCTGGCGCGGGGACAGCCGCGGGAATAAATTTCCGAATAAATCGCGGGAGCGGTCGGTAACGGGTTTAATTTGGGACGGGAGCGGGCTGTCTAGCAATATCACGGATATTGCTATGCGAATTAGAAAGAGAGAGTCTGCGTGGTGCTTGTGTGTGTGTGTTAGTGCGCACCAATGACTGTAAAAAATAAAATAAAAATACTGTAAAAATACGCACACGCGCGTATGAGAGAGAGAGAGAGAGAGAGAGAGAGAGCGAGCGAACGAACGAACGACAGCTTGGCTGTCTGGACTGTATACTGGATGATTTTTGGTTGTGTTCTCCGCTCTAGCGGCGCGGCGGGCAGAAAACGGAGCGGGTTCTCAGGCTAAAACCTGGCGGGTGCGGGCGGAAGCGGGAGCGTTGTCATCCGGAGGTGTGTGTGTGTTTTTGTGTGTGTGTGGTATGGCCAGTACACGACTGTCTCCTTCGTTCGGTTATCCGTGGCACTATCCACTCGCCATAGTGTGGCAGCTAAAATCCACGTCTGCACTATCGAGCGTGTATGAACTGTGATTACTTTTTAATTGCTGATTAGCTATTGGCCATTTCCCTCTCTGACTGAAGGCAGTCGACCAATCGCGACAGACTGTCATCGGTCCAATCAGCGCAGATTAGCTCCGCGCTAAGGAGGGGTTTGGGAACAAATGAATCACTGGACGATTCATACAGGAGTCGCTGGGATAATTAGGTAAAAATAAATGCAGATTATAAGACCATGAAAGTGTTTTTTGACCTTGCATGCATATTAGACTGTTGTTGGAGACCCTTACAACCAGGATATGACCCTATTTCATGTATAATATGGGCTCTTTAAAATATGCTATGATATGCTGCCTTAAAAGTGTTTGCATATGTCTGTTGACAGGAAGGGTAGGAGTGATGCTGCAGTATAACTCTACATTGGACACAGGGCAGGTGGAGATGGGTCAGCAAGTAGCACACGCCATTCCTCCAGGAGTTTTTTGGAGGTCCAGACTTATCATTGAACAACCACACTTCCTCAAGTTTAATATTTCCATTCAGAAAAACGCCCTGATCGGAGTCTATGGCAGGAGGGGGCTTCCACCTTCACACACCCAGGTAATACAAGATTAAAGTCTCGATTCTGTTATTTTATTAGTTATTTAAATTTGTCTTTTTTTATGAAATACACATTATTTAGAATCATGCATCTGCCAATTTTTTGCTCATTGACCTTTTTTTATAAGGAGTTTTTTAAACGAAGGTAAGTTTTCTAATGTAAAGAAAACATACAAAATAGACTTCAATTATTTATTTTGCTACACTGTCAATTTCTGTCTCTACATTTCAGTTACAATACATGTATTTATATATTTTTCCCAAAATATGTTTTCTTTTCTAGTATATTTAGCCATAAATATTCTCTTCAGCAGCTTGTACTTACAGAAAACTTTGCGGTCAAACATTTATTCATACCTATATAAGAAGGTTTTTACAGAGGGATATATTCAAACATAAAATGCCTATGTATATCATATGTATCATCTGTAATGTAATATTGCTGACTGTTTACAGTATTTTCTGAATAATTGAGTTATAAAATTAGATTCCCATAGTCCCCTCTGTAAAGACATTTGTCCCTGGTGTTAACAAAAATGAAATATGAATTCTAAACCAGACTTCATTCAGTGTTCAGATTTTTATGCTACAGTGGCTATGGAAAAAGTATCATACCCCTTTGAAATAATTACTTTATTTGTCATACAACCTGAAATGAAATTACATTCCAAAAAACTTTCCCAGCCTTTGAAACGTTTATGTAGCCTTCTCATCGCCTGTGCCTTTCTACAACTTTGTCCCAAAGGTCTTTTTAAAGCAGGCTGTAATGTGATTACAGGTATAGATTTTCAGAGGGTATGATCATTTTCTATAGCCACTGTAAATAGAAATGTCTTCGAGTAAGTGCATATGGCATTAAACAGTGCCTCATTTGCACATTTATAACATTTTAAAAACATTTTAGAAATCTTGGTATTAGGTATATGCACAGCCAGTGTTACTTCACCTAATGATAAAAGTCCAGTGAATAGTTAATAAGACTTTTTAATAATTTTTATGGTCCATTTTACAGCATTGATGTTTAATGTAATTAAAATATAATCAGTTAAATAGGCTTTAGCATTAATTTATTTGTTTAGGAGTATATCGAGATGCAAAGGCGTTTACACGCATTCGCCATCAGGATCTGACATGGCGCGGAAAAATGTGATTTAATGCAGTGCTTCTTGTACATTATGAGACCTACTTTATATTGTATATCAATCAGACAGTGAAGATCATTGATTTTTTTTTAAAAGAAAACAGACCCTAAACGCACCAATTTTCAAACGGCATGGTTTACTGGAAACGTTTGATCTAGGCTACTGAAAAAATAAAAGCCCTTCTGCATACTTCAGCATATACGCTATTATTGTGTGAAATAAATCAACCACCATGACCAGCTACTCACATTGGTCCACTCTGACTTGCATATCCATATCAGATAATGTCTATTTTTCACAATCCAATCAATTAATGACAAATTTCTATAGCCTCTGTATCTAGAAATGGCTTTGAGTAAGTGCATATGTCATTTAACAGTACCTCATTTGCACATTGAAACATTTAAAAACATTTTAGTGCATTAAATATTGTGCATTAAATAAATACAATTAAATATTGTAATGCATACCGTAAAATGCAATTCTTTATGTAGGGTCATTCTTTGAGAAGTGCTTGATAACTGTTTTTTCAACCTGTTCACTTCCAGTGCCCTAATCTTCCAAAATGAATTGGCTTAACTCTCTTGGTTTTATTAAATCACAGCTACATCTGTAGTCTGCAAAGTATTGGCAAAGTATAAATCAAGACATGGAGGACTCAGCCGTCAATGGTTGTTCAACAAATCCTTCTTTAATCATAACAAAACTACTCCAACAGAAAGACAGATCTTCTCTCTGTCTCAGTGATTGGCTGGGTGTTTAAAACTCACAGCTGTCAATAAAAGCAGCATCTTTTGTAAGTGCTGAGGAAAACTGTCCAACTTATTGTAGATGTTCAATCAATGTGTCCCCAAAGCCATCACAATAAACTAAAGCAAGCTTATTGAGTGCTGCTTCCAATTTGCCATGTGTCTCCTTATTGCTTTTTTGCAGCTGACCAGTTGGAAATCAATCGGAGAAACTTTAATTTGGAGTCTCGAGTTAGTAGATCTATCTATTTAAATGCTCTGTTTGAATTACGGAAAGTTCTGCTGGATAACACACTCCTCGACGCAAGACATCTTTAAAAGATTTCAGCATGATATTTTAAAGCCAGACAGGGTAATGGCAGCCTAAATGTCATGGTGTCTGGATATTACATTTGCCTTTTATTTGGTTGTAATGCTTCTGGTAACAGCTGAATAATGGCGAATGTCAAATGTAATTCTGTTTTGTTTCAGTATGACTTTGTGGAGCTTCTGGATGGCAGTAGGCTGATCTCGCGAGAGCGCGTTCAGTTGGATCCGGAGCTCAGGGACCGACTGGAGATACCGGTCAGCGTTCAGCAGGCAGGATTTATTCAGTACCTGCACACCGGTGTGTGGCACCTGGCCTTTTACAATGATGGCCGCACTGTAGAGCCTGTCTCATACAATACCATAGTACTAGGTGAGCTAGTGCATGTAATAAAACCGTGCGATTGAGTGCAAACGCATTTGTCTTTGTTTATGCACTTGGTTATGTTATGTTTACAGCTTATTTCTGCACCACTGCTGAAAATGTAATTTTGTGCCCAACATTATGTAATGTGACGCTTGACAGAGCAATTGGGCCAGTGTAACAAGCTTTTACAGGCGCCTTCAGATGGCCTTTTTATTTATATATTTCTGCCTTGCACCCAAGTGCCTGAGATAGCACAGCAGTGATAATGAGGCGTGCAGAAGCATGCCCTGAGTTGTTGGCTAATCAATAAGTTTGATTCTGCTGCTATCTCTTTCTGTCAGGCCAGGAAATATGGAGGCCAAAAGACTAAATCTCTAAGCCCTGTGCTGCTGAGCTGTTTGTTTGTTTGTTTTTTTGTCTTTAAATATAATTTTATTTTGTGTGTTACGCGGTCATGAGCTGGAGGATCTGCTTTTATTTAAAGCAAAGGAAAGCACTGGCCTTTTCAATTATTTATACAATTATTTATTAACTGGGAATTCAGTAGGCAACTTCCAAAGAGACTGCTTGTAATGCTTGATTTAAAGACACTCCAGTGGTGTTTTTACTCCTGTTTTTCTTGGCTTGTTAGAGCACAAACACGAGGCTGTGTAAAAATGAAGTTTATATGCGATGGATAAATTGTAATTTTACTGTGTGATCTTCTTTGTGCAGAGTCAGTGATGGAATGCCCACACAATTGCTATGGCAATGGAGAATGCGTCTCAGGCACGTGTAATTGCTTCCCAGGATTCCTTGGGCCATATTGCTCGAGAGGTATGTGAGAAAAAAGAAAGAGAGATAATTATGTTTAATGAAAAATTTGTTCTGGGGCTGTTAATGGTTTTCTTCATGACAGTTAAGCACAGAGCACATTAAGTCTTGTAATTGTCATAGCTGAAAACAATCTGCTGGTCACTTAATTAGGTACACTTGTTAATTTGCTTATTAACGCACATATCGAATCAACCAATCACATGGCAGCAACTCAGTCCATAAAAGCATGTAGACCTGTACTATACCCTATAGACCAGGGGCCTCATGTATCAACGTTGCGTACACACAAAAACTTTGCGTACACCAGATTTCACACTCACGTTTGGATTTACTAATGATGAAATGAACGTGAAAATGTGTGCCATGTGGTCTACGCCAACTTCATGCCTGGTGTACATTCATTTCTTGTGTGTGTTTGTTATATTTCCTTTGGCGACTCCTAGAGGCAGATGTCTAGCAGGTATATATTTATATATGGTTTCCATACCATGCAGTTGACCAGCCAAAAATTAAAGTGCAATTGCAGTGGTCGCAGATTTTCCCAATGTAATCGGAGCGATCTACTGCACGCACATTGCTATAAAGGTGCCACTTAAAGACGAATTTGTATATGTGATCAGAAACATTTCCGTTCTGTAAATGTGCAAATAAAATATGATGCACAGACATATTAATAATTCCTACTTGTCTTCCTCATGATGAAGAGTAGCCAAAATCTGATATGTTGCAGGGGAAAAAATTAAGTATGTCTTCATCACTGTATTCGAACCGAGTTCATGCTCGAACGTGTCAAAACATGATGCCATGCCTTTTACGAGCTACGCCACTCACGCTGTTAAAGATACTACAAAATTTTACACCTTGAACATAGCACTGAGTGGATTAAAAAAGAAATAGTGTGATGTTTAGACCCAACTGTGTTAACCGCATCAGTTAAACTCTCTCACTCTATTTTTCCTTTTGGTTTTAATTCCGGACGGCAAACTTGCAAATGACACCGTTTTTCTCCGGTCTACCTCCGAAAGCAGCACCACCAATTCACATTCTGTTCGAAGTTTCTCTTTTTGCTTGCTTTTGCCATTGCTTTTTCGTTGGGTTTTGCCAAAGTATAGTAATTAGCATATTCATACGGGGGAGGAGGCAGGGAGGGGTTTGCGCTCGTGCACGTGCGCTCAGTTTCATGTTCTTTTGGATGTACAAAGAGAATATGCGTGTAGGGCCAGTGTCCTACTGAGGTTAGCTCCAACTTGCTTCAATATACCTCCCAGGAGGTTTCTAGTAGATCCACTAAGAGCTTTATTGGCTAGTTCAAGTGTGTTTGATTAGGGTTGGAGCTAAACTCTCCAGGACACTTTCAATACGGATGTCATGTTCAGGTTTTTTTGCCCTCGAGTCCAAGTCATTTGATTTTGAGCATCTACCCATACCGAAACCTGATCCTATACTTCTATTTGAAAAAAAATAAATAAAGAAAGAAAAGTGAAGAAACAGATCCAGGATGTTTCTTCTCTTTTATTTAATTCACCTTATTTTAACATTCAACAACTCTGTTAACAAACAGACCACTTCTGTGAGATAACTTGAACAATCAAGTAATAAATAACATACATTTTTAGACTTAAGTGCAATAGTATATATATATATATATATATATATATATATATATATATATATATATATATATATATATATATATATATATATATATATATAAACTCTTATGTAAAAACAAATAGCACTTCAACTTAAAGTACCCAGCAGGCAATCTCAAGTTTACATATCTCACAGTTTGCTATGGCATTGTTATCTTCATCAAATTTATAATAGCTCCTGACCACAGACATACTCGCGCTTTACACTTCAAGCTGTTTCCTTGTTCTACTTTGCCAGCATTTAACTAACAGCGTCTCTGCAAGTAATGTCATGCTGCATGCATTGTTTCTGTGTGAAGTCAAGAAAGAGGTCTAACTCTGTGCTACTCCAGAACTATTGATGTCTTAAAAAATGAGAATACATACATATTTGAGTCCTGATTGGGAGGTAACATCCTATTCCGATCAACCCTGAAACTGCGTGATCCCATCACATGATCGGATCTGGATATCCCTACTTTTCACAATTTTGGGTTTTCAGCAGCAGAAGTCATCATAGTTGGGTAAACTTAGAGCGCAGTGAATGGGAGAGTAAAACAAATGTTATTTTTTTACATCCTTATTGTATAAGGATTAAATAATAATATTAAATAATAATAGAAAAATTCCATGATGGTGTTATCAAGACTTCCAGAAAAAGGAAAAAATTTGTATGAGACTGATAATGGAAGCCAGAGGAGAGACGCCATAATGTCAAATTTACTCTCTCCCCCCTCCCCCAATATATTTAAAATATATTAAAATATAATATATATTATATATATATATATATATATATATATATATATATATATATATATATATATATATATATATCAATATTCAAAATATTAAGAAAATGATTTAAGATTATGATAAGCGTTAAATGCATCATAAGTCTTGTGAAAAACATTCTAAGTAGACTCAACCAATCATACAAATCACGGCAATGAGTAACAACTGATGTATACTCAACAGCTAGAGATAAACCATAATGCACTGAAAATTTGCACACCGAATGAAAACATTATCTTAAATATTCACTCGTTACAACCGAGGTTTGCAGAAGAGCATCTCTGAACGCACAACACATCCAACCTTTAAGCAGATGAGCTACAGCAGCAGACAAGCACACTGATAACAATTCTATCAGCTACACTGAGAAAATGAATGAGATGGGGAAATGTCTTATCAAATTGGAAAAATTGGTATAAGATTGCCAACATTTAGATGGTTTGGTCAGTATTTGCCATAAACTACAGGAAAGCATAGACCCTTGCTGCATTTTAAAAACAGTTCAGGTTTCTGATAGTAGTGTTAGGATATGAGAATCATTTTCTCTTGCACACTCGGTGCCTCCTCAAACAAAATGAGCATCACTACACTCTTGTTGCTGATCATGTCCATCCTTGTTTGACCGCGGTGAACCAATCTTGTGATTGTTGCCTCCAGCAGAATAATGTGTCATATCACAGCTCAAATCATCTCAATCTGACTTCTTGAACACGAAATTCACTTCACTAGACTCAAATGGCTCCACGGTCACCAGATCTCAATCCAATAGAGCACCTTTGGAATGTGGTGGAATGGGAGATTCACATCATGGATGTGTAGCCAACAAATGTGAGATGCTATCATGTCAATATAGACCAGATTCTCAGAGGAATGTCTACGCCACTTTATTAAATCTATGCTATGAAGAATTGGAAGGCAGCTTTGAATATAAAAAGGGGTCTATATTTGTAAAGTTTTTCATGTGCTCAATTCAATTTCACGACAGTTAAGCACATTAACACTATAATTGTAGTTACTGGGAAAAAAAATAAATTAAAACGCATATATTCAACAGCAAGACCATAACTCTTATACTGTTTTTAATTTGCATGTTAACTTTAAAATAAAACAACTGTGTCCAGAAAGGATGACTTCCATTACTAGATTATAATAATGAGAATCTAATGAGAATCATGATTGAGATTAATGAAATTGCACAACTCAAATTGTCCTGGGTATGTTTCTTGTGTGTGTGAGATTCTCTCATCCGTGATCTACTTTCATCCATCTAGCTTTAATCATTTTTTTCCTCTCACTATTAGCGGCGTGTCCAGTGCTGTGCAGCGGGAATGGTCAATACAACGGCGGTCGCTGTCAGTGTTACAGCGGTTGGAAAGGGATCGAATGTGATGTGCCCAGCGGTCAGTGTATGGATGCTCAGTGTGGGGGTCATGGCCTGTGTGTTTCAGGATCCTGCATATGTAACCCTGGCTTCAGAGGTGACAACTGCGACCAAGGTAACTGGACAATTTTCAGTAGCTATGCAAAGAAACTCCAACACATGTAGCTCATTGTGGTGAAGGAGGGCGCTTTTTCAACACCAGCGCGCAGCTAATTACATGGATGAGTGTGCTGACTTAAAGACTGGTTTTTGTTGTGATAAATTAGCCACACCATTTAGCAGCATCCACTGACTGAAATGGATTCTACATATGGGATCGAGATAAGGCAGACAGCCAAGAAAATACCCCTTGTGTGCACACAAAATATTTCCTGTCTTGTGATTCTTCTCCTCCCGCTGTCTCTGGGTAAAACCAATTGAGTCTATCGATCCACATTCAATAGGCTTGGGAATGAACTCTTTAGATGTCTATGTTCGGGTCACTTGACCAATGTTATAATTGTCATTGGACTGAATAAGTAACCTTGAGGTCGGGAAGAGAAAGAATGACCCAGTAAAAGAGAGACTTGCCGAATAGATTTTTAAAAGCATGTTTTTCTATTCTACTCGTATTATAAAGTTGTACAAAATACTGTGAAAAACATTCTTGATTTTAACCAATTTACAATCAATGCTGTAGCTGGAGTGGTCATATCAAATCGGTTGGCAATTAAAACCTTCAAATAGTTTTGACGAGTGCACTTTGTTAGTATCTTGATGTGATTTTTTAAAAACTGCATGAGGCTTTTCGTCAATAATTAGTTTTAACAGGCTTAAAGTAATAGGCATCCAAAAACAAAATGTGGTCCCCATTTACTCAACTGACTAAAAAATTGAATTTATTTTTCTGTCCTTGTTACACTGCAAGTCCAAAAAAAGCCATCACCTGTATTTAACTTCGCAAATAGGCAGGAGTCTCCGCATATATCACATAGATTATTAGATTTTACTTGGTAACAAGTTGCTGTATTTAACCTTAACTTATGTAGAGAGTAACGATTTAATTCTTGAACATCCATGTCAGAGGACACGTTGTGTTTAAGTTAATGTAAGAGCAGTGGTCCCCAACCTTTTTATCACCATGGACCAGTCAACGCTTGACAATTTTACCATGACCAAGTGTGGTGGGTGTATGTAGATGTGTGTATGTATGTAGGTGACCATCAACCATTTTCTCAGGATAACAAGCTGAAAAAACATTGCTGCAACTCTGATTCAAGATTTATTAATGGAGAAAATTTTAATTTGTTGGCGGAGTAATACAGGATGTTAAAGAGGTTGTACGAGTTCTGTTATTATGGCATATATAATGGGTGGTTTATCAATAATTTATTAAAAAAAACAACACAGTCTCATTCTGAAAATTTAGTCCCGTGGACGTTTCTGGAGACTGTGAAATACATCCCGGAAGGTATGTATTTTTGCAATTTTGTTTTTGCGTATCGATGAGAGGCCGCTGTGTGCGCTTTTTTATATCTCATATGTCTCTCGCGAGTGCCGTTCGTGCCCGCACTGTTCTCGCGTAAACCCACCCGAGGCCGCTGTCGACTGTCTGACTGACTGATTGACTGACTGAATGAATGACTGGGTGACCGGCCAATTAACTGACCCACCCTTCTCCTTTCCTTAACCCAACCAATTTCTTCAATTTACAATCCACCCAATTACTTCCCTGAACCCAACCAATGGTTTACAAAAGTCCAGAAAAAGAAAAGCCCTTGTCTGATTTTTACCACGTTTTGGGATTTTCCCTTATTCTCACCCTGTTATTCACTTGTTCATTTTATTTTTTGGATTCTGTTTTTGTCTTGCCTGATTTCTGGAACAGCTCTTCCCCCGACTCGAACCCGGTCGTCGTCGTCGTGGTCAATTCCACTCCGCGCCTCAAGTCTGCTGATGTACACAACAAGCTTACTGGACAAACTTGTTGCAGTGGGAAAGCCCTCAACAAGAAGTTAAGCGGTCAGCTAGTAAGCGCGAAAAGGAACGGAGTCATACCGCCCCGTAGTGTTTGCTTAAAAAATAATATGCAGCCATAAATACCTCAGGCTACATAATTTGTGGCCTGTAGAAACGTCCATGGGACTACGTTTTCAAAATGAGCCTGTGTTGAAAAAAACAGTTTGCAGTACTTACTATTTCCTAATTGTCAAGGAATAATAATTCCTTAACAATGAAGCTAAAAGAGAAACAGAAACATTACATAAATTTGTATATTTCAGCAGCTGATTGGTCAGTTCTTGTCACGTGACTCACTGTGTGCTCTCACAGCAATTAGAAGATGTTTTCAACTGGGTGTGCCTCCATTGAGAAATAATGAACTTGTGTATGAAAAAAAGATGCAATACTTGTGTACTGAAAAGACGCAATAACAACCACCGTCATTTGCGAGCTCAGTTCTTCTTGCACACACAGACATGCTGGATTTGTTGATAAATGCATTGCGGATCCTTTTGGCTCTTCGTGGGTCCTTCACTGGGCCTTTTTTCCTACAAAAAGAAACATTCCAAAGATGTCTGTTTCTTACTCATTTTGCTGCATGTGGGTTAAACTTTGGCGCTCAAGTCAGAGATCTAACCAAGAGAATACAATAATTAAAAAAAAAAAAAAGGTTTTTCAAAATAAATGATTGTTCAGACTGCGATAATAAATAAATAATAATTTCTTGTGCGGCCTGGTACCAATTGATCCACAAAATGGTACTGGTCTGTGGCTCGGGGGTTGAGGACCACATGAACAATGCGAAGTGAACTCAAGGGATTGGGACTAAAGAGCTGTGTAACCTTAAGGAGTTCTGTGGTCTGATAAGTCCAGATTTACCCTGTTCCAGTGATGTGCATCACGGTAAGAAGAGAGACAAAAGAAGGGATGCATCCTTCTGCCTATGATACAAGCTTGTGGAAGCAGCACTCTGGGGATGCTGGAGTTGGTCAGGTCTGAGATCAGCAATGTGACCTGCCCAAAGAATGAGGTCAACTGACAACCTGTATATACTGAATGACCAGGTTATTCCATCAATGCTTTTTTTCTTCTCTGATGGCACGGGCATATTTCAAGATGACAATGCCAGGATTCATCAGCCTCAAATTGTGAAAGAGTTGTTTAGGGAGCATTAGACATCGTTTGAACACATGGCCACTACAGAGTTCAGATTGTAAACCTATTGAGAATCTTTGGGATGTGCTGGAGAGGAGTTTACTCAGTGGTCTGATCGTCAGTAGGCAACTTTGGGCAGGAATAAATGTTGCTAGAATAATGAAATAATACTACAGCAAAGCTAAAGGCAGTCCAACAAAATATTAGAGCGTGTGACTTTTTATTTTTTATTTTTGCATGGGCAGTGTACGAGAGTGACTGTGGTTCAGTGTTATTGTAGACTCCACTGTCTTTCATTTTATGCTTGAATTTTCAGACTCCAGCAATGAGGAACCGTGTTTATAACACCTACAGGGACACTCAGACAAGATAGCTGTTAAATTCCCCAAAATTGCAAGCGTAAAATTAAATTAGTACCTCTGTCCCTGTCTCAACAAGAACGGAACATCATGCTTCTTAAGGCTGTAATTTATGGTCCGGGCATAAAATCTGGACCCTTGAGCGATAGGAAAAAAATGACAAATGTGATCAGAGAAGTCCTCGTTCAACCTGTTCCCTGCATCTGCATAAGCTTATTTTGGGGGAAAGCCAAATTATACATTCAACCCTCATGTTCTGATGCCAACTGTAAAACATGAGGATGGATTTGTATGTACTTCCTCCTCATGGGCAACATGTGGTCTCATAATTGCACTGCTTGATCATAGAGCTGCAAGAACAGGAAGCAATTTTACTAGAGCAGATATATAAATATCCCATGGTGCAAACACTGTTCCAATATTTCATGATGGTAATACCTCAAATCCAAGAATGAGTACTTGAATAGCAGCAGGAAGCTAAAATGAACCATTGATTCTTTGCAAGACTTGTTGGAGTACAGTTTTGAAACTTTCAAAGAAAAAGAGTAATTTTTTTGTGGAAATGATTATCATTATGAGAAAATACACAAAAACCCAGAGGTATATGTATTGATGGCAGTTTAAATAATAAGATATTGTTAAGTTTTAATTAATAAAACATTTAATATAATATTGTATAATCAGATACAGTGGTATTTGTGCTCTATGGTTGTGACATGGACAGATGTTCACAGAAAGAGTCACAGCAAAGAGTTAAGAGCCTTGTTTATTTCCACAGTGGACTGTGTGGACCCGTCCTGTTCAGGCCATGGCTCGTGTCTCCATGGTCAGTGCCACTGTACCTCAGGCTGGACTGGATCCAACTGTGAGACGCAGCTCTCTTTGTGCCCAGAACACTGCTCTGGCCACGGCACATTCCAGACTGAGACCAGCAGCTGCGTCTGTGAAGCCAACTGGACCGGTCCCGACTGCTCCTCAGGTACCATTTATTCACCCACCACAACACCAGGCATGGCATAATTTGTAATATGGTTGGATTTAGAATTGACCTGTTGGTAAACTCCAGCCCCTTAGTCACGACCGATAACCAGGACAAACAAACAATGCAAACTGTCATACAATGATAGCTGTCAGTGTGAAAATGTAAACCAATTACAGAGGAGCATTCAAGTGGAAATTATAAAGATTTGTTTTAAATGATGAACATTAATTTGCAAACAAGGGATTACTTCATACAATTGAAGCTGGAGAAGACATATGTTATGGTTATAACGACTGCAGGTGAACATAGTAAGATTTAGGTTATTTACATTTAAGCAGTTAAATGTAGAGATTGGCATGAGCTAATTAATGTGAGTGATACTCGTTTTACCCATGGCAGAGACTGTGTTATTACACAATAATTGCTTTTAATTCACTTTAGACTTCAGCAGAGTTAAAAACATTGTTGCTTTGAGTTACCTTCCTTGTTATCCTTGTTAATCATTTGGATATTTATGGCTCGTTTCCACTGAGTGGTACAGTACAGTATGATTAGTTACAGGTCACCTTTATCAGGCTTGCGTTTCCACTGCTAAAAGGGTACCAATGGTACTCTTTTTGTTGGTGTGGTGTACAACAGAAAGAGTCATTCTCACTCGAGGAAATGTCAAATTAAAGCTTTATGAGTCGTTCACATATTTTTTTGCATGTTCTCCCTGCGTTCGGGTGGGTTTCCTCCGGGTGCTCCAGTTTCCCCCACAGTCCAAAGACATGCGGTACATCTGCTGCGCAAAAAATTTACTGGATAAGTTGGCGGTTCATTCTGCTGTGGCGACCCCGGATTATTAAAGGGACTAAGCCGACAAGAAAATGAATGAATACTTGTGTAAATGTTCATTACTAACCTTTCTATGTACATGATTTGATTATAACTGCAGATCAATGATAATGCATAAAAGCCCACTGTAACGTCTCCCATTACAAAATAAATAAATAAATACAGCATATATGAACACATACAGAGCTTTACACTCTCGGATATGTTATCAATTACAGAAAAACTACACACAGCATACATTTAGTCCTTATTTGGAATTAAAAACAACACGCTACATATAGCCCACAGTGCAAACCTCTCATCTGTATCTTTAATCTTCACCAGCACATGCAAATTCTTGTTAGAAAATAATTCTGTCATTCCGAGTTCATAACAGTCCAAAAGGCGATAATAATAGTTAAACATGGCAGTTAGTTCATGTTTTAGGTTGCTGAAACAATCATTTGATCTTTTACTTTTTCTGGCTTCTCCTTCGTTTTTTCACACGTCTCTCTCGCGTTTGTCTGAAGCACTTCAATAATCACACGCACGCTATTATTATCAGCTCAGGAAGTTTGTTATTTCAATTTTTTTTTTATTTAAATGCGCAGCGAACACAGGCGAGAAATCGAAACCGCTTTAGACGGCGTTGTAAAAAAACTATGGGGCACAGGGTAAATTCTGCTCTTCTTCTTGGCTTTGTGGCTGTTCATCAAGATGACAACGAGGTTTGTTTGAGCTCGGGTCAACCACAACTCGATATTTGTATATGTTATTACGGTGTAATGTCTTGGCTGTGTTTTTAAAATTGGTAGTTCCTTTGTTTTCATTTTCCTGGCTTGTTGCAGAAGCAAGTGACGTTTCTCTGTAAACCAATAGCATTCAGTTGTGAATGCTTTATTTCAGTTGTCTTGCTCCACACTTTGGTATCCTTTTGTTGTGCTAGGTACTCTTTGCAAAGTGGTATGGTGCAGTTCATTTTAGGTACCTTAACAGCTATAAAAGCGTACCGAACCGAACTGTGCCACTCGGTAGAAACGGGCCATTTGATATCTTGTCTTTGGGTGATTACAAAACTAAAATAAGTTCCATTCTCGTCCTCTTGGGACACAAATCAGCGTTAGCAATACCCTCGATACATTGTTCTACCATTTTTTGTAGCATAAACACAATCCAACCTGTGAGAGCTTCAAATATTGCATTGTTCCTCTATGGAGCTGATTTCAAAATCTGGTTCCCATGCAAATGAGGCTCAACTGCCATTGGGTCGTCTCCATTTGAAGGGAGGGAGGTTATCCAGAAAGCTTTTTGGAAACATCCAAGTCTGTGTTTGTTTCCAGGGTTAAATTTAATGTGGAAATTACAGCATTGACACACTGAGCTGTAAGGTCATAACTTTATTGCTACAAAGTGGTTGGGAGGTGGCATGGTGGCTTAATAGTTAGCACTGTCACCTCACAGCAAGAAGGTTGCTGGTTTGAGCCCAACTGGGTCAGTTGGCATTTCTTTGTAAAGTTTGCATGTTCTCTCCGGGTGCTCTGCTTTCTTCCACAGTCCAAAGACATGCGCTAAAGGTGAATTGAATAAGCTAATAATACTGTAGTGTATGTGTGTGAATGCAAGAATGTGTATGGGTGTTTTCTAGTGCTGGGTTGCCACTGAAAGGGTATATGCTGCATTTAATATATTCTGGATAAGTTGGTGGTTCATTCTGCTGTGATGACCTGTGATTAACAAAGGCACTAAGCCAAAGAAAAAGAATGAATGAATGAAATGGTTGAACTGAATCATTACTGTCGGAATGATTGTGAGTCAGTTTTGTTGCCCACATTTAAACCAAATTAATGTTTGTTTTTAGTTTGCTTAGCCTGTTGTGAGTAACCTTTCAATCATGTCAGCATTTCCTGTGGCCATGCTGCACGTACTGCACGCTAATCTTACAGAAGGAGCTGCAACTTCCATATGTTACATTCCCTTGGTGATGCCTGTAAGTAATTGGTGAAAAGAGAAAGAAATGCGGCTGCCAGGCTGTTTCTTCTGAGAATGTTGTGGGAATTATGCCATTATAAGTGCATGTGGTTTTGGAGTATGGGAATTTGTGTGATGCAAATGTGAAGAGAACAATAAATGTGCCGCTGCAGTCATCAAAATGTGTTATAGTAGAACAGAAATCATCACAGATTCAGTTTAATGTGTTTGACTTAAAGTAGGCAAAGAAATCCCAAAATAAAGTTTTTTTCTCTTTCATTTTTGAAAGAGGTGCATTTATTTGGTCAAATCTAAAGTAAACATTGCAATATTATGCAATATTTTTGCTATATAATATTAGCAATTTAAAATAGTTGTTTTTGACTTAATTTAATTCTTAGCAATTTAATTTAAGTCTGTAGTGTCATGTGATCCTTTAGAATTATTTTAATAAGTTGATTTACTTACATTTTATTCATATTAATGTTGAGAACATTTTACCAGCTGCTTAATATTTGTTAATGGGGTATATGCACACAGACTTTTAATTTCAGTCAGCCAGCCCCAACCAAATGGTTGCTTAAGTCTATTTACAGGGGTTCCACAAGGTTTTAAAACATCTTAAAACATCTTAAAAAAATTTTAAAAACAAGATTTTAGGCCTTAAAGTCCTATATTCAATAAATTGTTGTGTTGTAGTTTTTAAATCATTTTAAACAGGTCTTTATTTTCTTTGTCCAAGTAAAGCTACCCAATAAGGTCCATACAGTCACCAATAGTTTTTTTTATTATTATTACAAAGAGATACACCACAGCTGTTAGACATTGTTACAGCAAATTCTCCTAATTAAATTGACTAAGCAGGGAAAGAAAACTAAAGCAATACATCCTTTACATGATCTTCCATTAACACACAAACTATTTACAGAAGTAACCCATTATTTAAAAAATTCTTAGTGTTTAGCCCTGTTTAAGTCTAAAATTTAATCCATAATGGTCTTAAAAGGATCTTAAAAGTCTAAAATTTGACCTGAAGAAACTTGCAGAAATCCTGATTTAACTGATTATATTTGAATTACATTACAACATCGATGCAGTAAAAGGAAGCTTATGAAATTGAAATAACATTAAGCTTTCATCAGAAGTTCATCACTGGCTGAAAAACACTAGCTCTGCGTATAGTCCATTGAAAAGAAAACTCAAAAGAACAGCATTTATTTAAAAAAGAGCCTTTTAAAGGTCTTAGTTGTCATTTTGATCACTTCAATGCATCCTTGTTAAATTGAAAATCCTATTGACACCAGTCTTTTGAATGGTGCATTGGTGTACATTTATATTCTTGTGCAAACACATTTTATGGGGATTTTGGGTTCCATCTAATTTCGATTTATTTTTATTACTTGCATTACATGACATTCATTACTATTGAGACATAAGAATTCTGCTAAGCAGCTTTATTTCAGTGTTCAGATTTGAACGAATACAAAAGCAGTTCATTACTTGCTTCATGAGAGTTTACGAGTTTAGCGTCAGACCACTTCAAGCTGCAGCTCCGGCCATGGGAGCAATGGGAGTCCACTTGCTTGCACAGTTGGGGTTTTGTCTCTTCATTACCTCCACTGTTCCACCTCAATTAAATAAACTTTAATTAACGGGTGTACGGCGTGGATCGACCAGCCTCCCGCTGGAACCTGGAAGTGGTAAAAACAGATAAACACCTTGCCGCTAATGAAAAATTGATTACATCGACTAGTGTGGAAAAAGAAGGCTGTTAAAAAAAAAAAAAAAGATTGAATGAATCAACCACCTCTTCACCCTTTTAGAGCAATTTAATATTCCAGAGAGCCAGCACAACCTAATCAGACCCTCCAAGGTCTTGCAATTGAGGAAAAAAAAACCTTCCTCTGAGAGGGACAGAGAAAGGTCCCTCCTGTACAAACATCAGAGACTCTTTACTTACATTTTGCTCAATTTGATGTTGTATCCGTTATTTATTTGTCAGGAGGACTTTCTTCCTGCTCTAAAAAGTTGCTTGACAAAGAAATGGCTTAATGGAAGACCAATTCCGAACTTGCCTGAAAGGTTGCCTTGGGCAGCCGTGGAAAACTTTGGAAAAGTCACCGGTGTAATTTCTCTGCAATGATAAATTGGCTCCAAGCATGGCCTTATAAAATCAAAATTGCCCCAAGCCGTGTTATTTGGTGGGTTTTTAGGAGTCGTTTCAGTGATAGTTCTAAGGACATAATGATTTGTAGAAATAAAGGTGGATGGGGCCAAGCCAGGTCTTAGTTGCACTTGTTATCTAGATGCCTGGTTTCAGCCTTGAACGCAGCTCTCCTGATAGCTCCAGATACACAATACTTGAATTGTATGACTTTTGTTTACACCTTCGTCAAATGCATTACATGTAGACGTGGGAGACACGTCACTGTTCACAGCTGGTGGTAATCAGTGTTTTTTTTCTCTATGTTTTTCCACACTGATATATTTTAGGGTGGACAGAACAGCAGCTTTCTACAAAACTGTGCAAGACAATATGGGTTTGTGTGAGAATCAGTATTTGGGTGAGAACATGAGAATTTTTAGCTTGATATAACAATATGCCCCATTCTGTTTAAGAATTCTTTTGACCACATGAGCCTTGTGGAAAGCAGTCTGGTCAAATGTGTTTTTGACTACCACTAGATATGGTCAAATATTGAAAAGCTTGTATAGGGATTTATTTATTTATGGGATAAGATTAGCAAATTGCATCTTAATGTCATGCGGTTATAAGGCTTCAGTAATGCTGTGTCCGCACCAGACTTGCTATGGGTGAATAAATCACACTATTCACGTGTAAATAGATGTGTGAACTTTTTTGAGTTTACTTGCTTCATTCTTGCATCAAATTTGTTTCATTCACACGTCAAATTCACTACAGATTTGACGTGTATTCGTGTCATGGGCAGGGCTTCTGTCTGGCTGGTGACTCTAGCTTCATTGCTAAATAGCTAACATAGATTTTATTAAGATAGTGGATGTGCTTTATGTGCTTTAGGAATGTTGAAAAATTTGTTCGGCACTGTCTAAGCTGATGAGCTGTTGTCCAGTGTCGGTGAGATGATTTCCCCTCGGGACACCAACAACAGTCATTCAACAATGTCATTATCACGCCTCTACAGAGAAAAGTCCTGATTGGTTAACATGACCCCTGATTAATAAAGGGACTAAGCTGAAAAGAAAAAGAAAGAAAGAATGAATATTTTTGATTTTATAATGTGCGCTGCTATGGACTTTATCTGATTGAATTTAAAAGCAATTTTCTGAATATTTTGATTTTTTTAACCCTTAGATTTCAGATGTTTATTAATTTATATTATCTCCGACAAATAATTTCCTTTCTTAACACATAATTCATCAATAACACCTATGACTGGTTTTGTGATCCATGCTCTCATTTTTTCAGTTAATCAGTATTCTATTGATATTGTGAAAGAGAGCTAATAAACTATATAAAATTATAGTTATTTTAATGTACATAAAAAAATATTATTCAAAATATGGTTTGATTATCAATATCAGCAAAATTTTATTATTATTATTTTTTTTTTTATTGCACACCCCTAGTGCAAATGTCAATGAGTGCGTTTGAACAGTGACACCGGAAAGGTTCTTACATCCTACAACCTGTACTTGATCTGAATCATCTCAAATCATTTATCATTAAATGTTAACATGTTTGAAATGGTGGAAATCGTGTGAGATTTCAAACTGTTGACAGCATAAGAACACACCAAAATGAAGGTGAATCGAGGGCTATCCAGGTCTAAATCTCACTTATGTCATCACACTTTACTCTCAAGTCTGAAAACTGAAAACGGATCTCTATCCTTAATGCTTTCATAGCTGAATCTCCAGCTGGGTGCAGGCAATGCCTGATTGGTATGAATTTATGCAGAATATACATACTGAAAAATGAAATGCTTTGTGCTGCCTGACGCATACAGATATAATCTTGCGATCTAGTCTTGACCTGTAGGTTGTTTTAATACATGCAGATCGGTGTTGGACTGGAAACAGACACGGAGACGTAATTCTACAGTGTGCATGTTAATTCATTTAGATTAATAGTTTGCAGCCCACTGGGAAATTTTAAGGCAACGGTAAATTGAATGTATAATATAAACTGAGTAATGAAGTTGCTATAGCACCATCTATGGACCCAAGCCTCGCTAATTTGATATGTCTCTCTGGAATAGGAGAGTGCACAATGTTTGCTGACACTTGCAGAATATGGTTATGCCTTATGGAAGTAATTATCTATTAAATACACCCTCCAAAAACTGGCTTTGGCACGTATCCATATTTTTTAATTCAAATTTTTAAAAGAACCTCCGATTTTGCCTTGAACCTCAACCTTCAAACCAAATTCTTTTTTGAGAATCTTTTAAATATATTTTATTACAAGATTAAATAAATTCTATTAAGGCATTTATACGTTTTTAGAACGCATTTCAAGGGTGCTTGATGTTATAATAAATACAGAAAAATGGTGCAATGTAATTCCGTGAGAGCCGTATGTCCTTGAAAATGTGCACAAGACACCAAGTCGTGTGTGTGTGCATGTGTGTGTTAATGTATTTGTTGATGGATGCTCTGGAGAGCTCCAGAAATGTTAGCAGTCACAGCTTGCAGGATGACAAGTTCAGAGCCATTGTGCATTGGCTTTAGCACAAAACTATCAAAGGATTACAGCCAATTTTGTTTCCCAACATTCAAATACAATCCAGCAGTGAGAATTAGAGTGCCAAAGATGCATTCAGTCATAGCAGTTATAATTCAGCATGGTGCTGTTGTAAAGGAGATGAAATTTCTTATTTGTTTTGCCAAAGCAGATGAGACAACATGTAGATCAGGGGTCTTCAAAGGGAAGTTTGAAAAGTACTGCAGGGGTTCTCAAATTATTGTTTGATCTCTTTTTTTTTTGTGAAAAAAATAATGAACTTGTTGAAGCATAATGCAGTATAAAGTTAACTTCCATAACGTTTTCAGTTAGGAAGCTTTGATTGTTCATTCCTTATTAAAATGCTACCTGGCTAAATAAAACCATACTGAGAGCTGCATGTAGATTAATTTATAAATATGTGCTGTACATTTTTATCTGAGCCACACCTACCTATTGCATCATTGGCATGCACTAATGGTAATTTAAAGGTGCATTCCAGCTATCCTGCTGCAATCAACTTCATGTTTGATTTCCAGTCATACCAGTTCATTCCTTAGTTTCACTGCAGTAACATGTGCGTGAACCAGTGCAGCCATGGTCATGTTCATATTTTTCTAAAAAACTCTGGACATGCTTATAAGCAACACCCACTTGACATTTCACTTTAATATTGCCATAAACTTAGCAAGAAGCAATGAAATATAATTTTTTGCGAAAATGTAAAATGTCACACAGACATGTATTTTCATGAGCCTAACATGCCTGTAATGAAAAGAATTCAAATGCCACTTAAAAGTTATTATTGGTTCTCTGGATTTGCCATTAGGTACATGCTTTGAGTAAAATGCCATTAGGTGCAAGCTTTCAGTAAAATGTTCATGTGTGATATCTATGTTTAATAGACTGCTGATAACATGTCTTCGAATTTTGAAAAAAGCGGTATATTCATTTATTTATTCATTTTCTTTCGGCTTAGTTCCTCATTTTTCAGGGGTTGCCACAGCAGAATGAACCACCAACTATTCTGGCTTATGTTTTTTGCAGAATATGCCCTTCCGGCCGCAACCCAGTACTGTGAAACACCTATACAAACTCATTTACACCATGGCCAAATTATCCAATTCACCTATAGCGCATGTCTTTGGACTGTGTTTGGGAAACCCACGCAAACACAGGGAGAACATGCAAACTCTACACAGAAATGCCACCTGACCCAGCTAGGGCTCGATACAGTGACCTTTTTGCTGTGGGGCTATCGTGCTACCCACTGTGCCACCGTGCTGCCCTTGAGTCTACAGAACAAATCATCGTTATCAATAACTTGCCTAATTACCCTATTCTGCTTGGTTAACCTAATTAACCGAGTTAAGCCTTTAAATGCCTCTTTAAGCTGTATTGAAATGTCTTGAAAAATATCTAGTAAAACATTATTTACTGTCATCATGGCAAATATAAAGTAAATCAGTTATTAGAAATGAGTTAAACAGAAATTGGGGAAAAAACAAACAGGGGGGGCTAATAATTTTGATTTCATCTGTATAGATAGAGAATAATATGATTGTTGAACAGACTTCATTCACTACATGCGTGTATTATTAAACTCTGTGTTGTCTGTTTCAGAAGTGTGTGCGGCGGACTGCAGTCCTCATGGCGTGTGTGTTGGAGGTGTGTGTCGGTGTGCGGACGGCTGGTCGGGGGCCGGGTGTGAACAGGAGGACTGTCAGGCTCACTGTGGGGAGCATGGTGTGTGTCGAAAGGGGAAGTGTGAGTGTCACCAAGGTTGGACGGGAGAAAACTGCAATATCGGTGAGTTCCCCCTGTTGTCAACCTTGTATTTTGTTTGTTTAGCTTCAAAAAATATAGCCTGTTCCAGACTCCTGCAGTCAAAACTTGAGAAAATATCACAAATAAAATGTTTTGCAGGGCTGTCATAAAGGTCAAGGAAATGCCTAGGTTTCTGTAATGGATGTACAATACTGTTCCAAAGTTTGGGGTCAATGCAATGTCATTATCTGTTTTGAAACAACTAATAATTTTTCACACAGCAAAAGCTGTAAAGATATTACAAAATAATAAATGTATTCAAGATGCACCATATAAATAAATACGTATTAAAATTATTTTGCTGAAGACTGGAGAAATTATGCTGAATTAATTTTTTGATATCATAAATTACAATTTAAAATATAATAAAACAGAAATGTTGTTTTAGCTGTAATAATATAATTTTTACCTGTGTCCTTTCAAAAACATATACACTAACGTTCAAAAGTTTGGGGTCAGTTATTTTTCATCTTTTTTAAATGATTCTGTTCATCAAGGCCACGTTTATTAAATGTAAAAAAAAAAAGTTTCATATTTATTAAAATAACAAATAACAATTTATTTATCGTATTTATTTTTAAATGAATTTATTACTCCTTTCATTATTGCTTTTAATATTATTAATAATATCATTATTAATAATATTAATACTACTACTACTAATACTGCTACTACTACTACTTCTACTACTTCTACTAATACTACTACTACTACTACTACTACTACTACTACTAATAATAATAATATTAATATTACTAATAATAGTAATCATGATAATAATAATCATAATAATGACAATAGTAATGATACTCATAAAATAAATAATAATAATAATAATAATAATAACAATAATAGTAATATTGATAATAACAGAAATAATAATAATAATAATAATAGTAATCGTAATAATAAAATAAATAATAATAATAATAATAATAATAATAATAATATTAATAATAATAATAATAATAATAATAATTATTATTATTATTATTATTATTATTACAATAATAGTAATATGTATAATAATAATAATAATAATAACAGTGATAGTAATATTAATAATAACATTAATAATATTAATATTAATAATAATAATAATAATAATAATAATAATAATAATAATAATAATTTTATTATTAACAACAACAACAACAATAATAATAACAAAAATAATAATGATTAATATTAAAGTGATTTCTGAAAGATCTCTGAGAGTAATTGAAGACTAGAGTAATGAAGCAGAACATTCATCTTTAAAATCACTGTAATAAATTATTAAATTATAAACTTCTTTTAAACAGTTATTTTTAAGTGCAATAACATTTCACAATTTGACCATTCGTACTGTATTTTCGATTAAGTAGATTCTGTTTATTTGAAAACATTTAAAAATCCTACTGACCCCAAACTTTCAACCAGTAGTGTAAATAAAAATAGTGTTCTTCCGAAAGTCTTGAATGGTGGTTTTGAATGTTTAGCAGTAAAATACTAAAGAGGATAAATGTTGCATTTGGTTACAGTCTGTGTCAAGTTAAATTTTTGAACTTAATCATTTTCAGTACCAATCATTTCACTTTAAAATTAATCCATCAGAATTAAAATCATTTTTGAAACTATAATCAACAGTGACTGGACATATTGGAAGTATTTATGTAATACTTTAAATCAAATACATCGTCAGCACATTAACACACTGTCAAACAGTATATTTTCTAATTTTGATATTTACTCATGAGAACCCGTTTGGTGTTTTCTGCGAAGTTAGCACTGCACAAAATTTCATATTTTGTGTCTGAATGACTTTCATTCTTTCTCTATCATTCCCCCTATCATTCTAGCTCACTTCTTGGACAGCAAGATAAAAGGTACAGTGCTTTCTTTCATCAGCCATGTTTACTCTAATTAAAATCATAATGGATTCTTACATTCCTTATTAATGATATATTCATAGAATGCAAGCATTTGTGAAACCTAAAAGAAGAATCGCAGATGTAGACCTTGCTTCAGGAGAAAAAAAAGTGATTCAAAATTCAAAAGCATCCATGCCTTTTCTCTAATCGAGCTCTTCAACAGTACAATGCAAATGTCATGAAATGTCATATTTACCGAGGAGAGAGAAAAGTGCAGCACATTAGGTGTGTGTAACCAGCGGAGGGTTGTCTATACAGGAATGACACTAAATCACAGCATACCGCAGTATAACTCCCCATGTTTAATTCTTTCCCCTGAATGTCTCTTCTTGATAGCAGACTGGATAGGATATAGAGGTAAAGGTCATGCTGCCCTGAAGAGAGCATGTGGCTCTGACCCCTCTGTCTCTCAAGCATGACTTTCATTATGTCTATGTACCGTGTATTAATGTGTCCCCTACATGTGTTCGGTTTCAGGTTTCCTGTTTTATACAGTGTATATGTAGGCATACAAATGTACACACACAAACGCATACACACAATCATCAGTCAGTCCATGCACATATACACTTTCGCATTACCCAAATCCCCATTGTTGTACATCTCACTGTCTCTTAATGTAATATTTAGCAGCTGCTAAGCTCCTTTAGTTTAGCATTTCCCTCTGTAATTTCCTTTGACTTCACACATTCTGTGACAAAGGATTTGATGGAGCACTTCAGTATGCTGTCTGATAAACTCTTGCCGCACTTGTGCTGTTCAGCTCAGCATGCTGTTAATTCACATGGACACTGCTAGATGTGATAATTTAATACTATTTTTCAAAAGAACTTCATAAGCTTCTCTGATTGTGCTTCATAATTATTTCATTTATTTCTGCAAATCATTTCGAATAGCTTAGAGATGCACCAATTGACTGGCCTTTAATCTGTTATCTTCAGAAAAGTTGCTATTTTTCCATATTTAGCATTTTTTCTGCTGTTTTGTTTTGTAAAGTATGTTTTGTGTAGCATAATTTCACAAGGCTAAGTTATAATTAGAAATATTTATAAATTACAACTTTAAACTCTCTCCCCGTGTTCCTGTGGGTTTCTTCCGGGTGCTCCGGTTTCCCCCACGGCTAAATTGACTGTAGTGTATGTGTGGGTGTGAATGCAAGAGTGTTTGGGTGTTGGCAAGAGTACGGGTGTTGCGGCTAGAAGGGCATCAGCTGTGTAAAACATGCCAGATAAATTGGCGGTTCATTCTGCTGTGGAAACCCCTAAATAATAAAGAGTCTAAGCCAAAAAGAAAATAAATGAATGAACTTTAAACTTATGTGGAATGTAATTGCAGTTCAATTTAAACCATTACGTTTTTTGTTAAACTTTTTTAGTCACAATTCATACTGTTTACAAACATTTAACTAAGACTATTAGCTTAATGAACTACTAAATAGCAGCTTATTAATAGTAAGATAAACATTTGCTTAGTTTTTGCATAGAATTTGGGATGTATAATAAGATCATACTTTATAGCTACCTGCTTAGTTTTGAAATATTAGCTAGAAATAGTAAATTGCTATAAGTATTAGCCATAAAGTATGATCTTATTCTACATCGCCAATTCTACACAAAAACTAAACAAATAAGATGAATTCTGACTAAAGTGTTGCAAAAATTATGTAATAGTTAATTGTGACAAAATTAATTGTATTTTTATAACCTTTTAAAAAAAATAATTCGTTTTTCAACATAGGCTCATTCTGAAAATGTAGCCCTGTGTACACTTCTGGAGATCGCAAATTATGTAGCCAGAAGTACGTATGGCTGCATTTTGTCTGAATGCTCGCTGTGTACGTTGGTGGACTTGAGGCCTAGAGAGTTGACCACGATGATGGGGTTCGATTCTGGCAAAGAACGGCTCCAGAGTGTTGGTAAAAAAAAATTAAGCCTAAAAAAAAGTAAATAACAGGGTGAAGACATGGTAAAAATCAGGCAAGGTCATTTCTTTTTCTGAATTGCTTTTTAAAACTGTTGGTTGGGTTTAGGGAAGGGGTGGGTAGGTCAGTCGGTGCTTTTGAAAACACTATTGGCTGGGTTTAGGGAAGGAGGAGGGTGGGTAAGTCGATCAGTCAGTTAGTCAGTCGACAGCAGCCTCTTGTGGATTTACGTGAGAAGAGCAGGCGTGAATGGCACTCGTGAGAGAAATCTGAGATCTCAAAAAGCATACACAGCTGTCTCTGGTGGATTTGCGAAAACAAAAACCCCAAAAAAATAAAAAACTTCCTGGGAAGTTGGTGCTCTGCAGAAATGCATATAGGGGTACGTTTTTAGAATGAGCCTGGGTTGATTTTATTTTTTAATCTGCAGTTGGGATCAGGCAAATGGCCTGCAAATAAAAATTAAATTAAATTAAAGTCAGTATTGGTGCATCACTAGCCTAGTTACTATTTGGCTATATTTATTTACTGATTTTAATTAATAATCATTTAAGTGCTAAATATTTGTCCAGCTGTTTCATGTGAAATTACAGCTCCCTCCCTTGTCCAATGTCTTTAAAATGTTGTAAACGTTCCAAACGTTTGACTGGTTAAGGCACACATTCACCATGTTTTCCACTGTATGTTTATGCAGTACTCTATTGCGAGTTCTTCACCTCCCTTGAGTCTTGCTAGGCTTCTGGTTGGTTTAGTGTGTTTAACTGATGAATTTGTCCCTCTAGATAGCTGTCCAGGACTGTGCAACAACAACGGCAGGTGCATTCTGGACCAGAATGGATGGCACTGTCTCTGTCAGTCCGGATGGAGAGGGGTGGGGTGTGATGTCGCTATGGAAACCCTTTGCTCTGATGGCAAGGACAATGAGGGAGGTGAGAAAAATTGCTAAACTACTGTTTAACAGGGGTGTAAAGGTAAACACAAAATGGCAAGTAGCTTTTGTATATAACTACTGTATGTACAGTTGTACAGTCAGTTGTAACTATGTACAGTCAAAATTATTATCCCTCCTGTTATTTTTTTATTTTTATTTTTTTAAATATTTCCCAAATTATGGTTAACAGAGCAAGAACATTTTCAGAGTGTTTTCTATAATAGTATGTCTTCTAGAGAAAGCCTTATTTGTTTCATTTTAGCTAGAATAAAAGCATTTTTTTATGTTTTTTTTTTTTTTTTGTCAAGCCATTTTAAGGTCAATATTATTATTATTTTTTGGATTGTCT
Organism: Danio rerio; assembly: GCF_052040795.2. Lineage (NCBI taxonomy): Eukaryota > Metazoa > Chordata > Actinopteri > Cypriniformes > Danionidae > Danio > Danio rerio. The sequence goes on from NC_141034.1 coordinate 40,959,868, forward strand.
ACAGAACAAAAAAAATATTATTAGAATTAATTATTAAAACTATTATTTTTAGAAATGCGTAGAAGAAATCTTTCCGTAAACACACTTTCTGGAAATAGTGTGGGGCCAATAATTCAGGAGGGCTGCTAAATTTGACTTCAGCTGTACCTATTTATATTGGGGCAGGGGCTGATTCTTTTATATTAAAGGTGCCATATATTACATTGGTTTAATAAATTAAATTGTTCTCTGATATCAACATCCAGAAATGGTTTAATAAGTTCTTGTGTTACTCCATAAAATACTCCTAGAATCAGAAGGTCCATGATTGACCGTTTATGGTTTGTGTCATGAATATTAATAAGCTCCAATCTGACGTGCCACTCTTACAGACACACTTTCACGCAAACAGAGCAGGGACAAATATAAACAAAATCAGAGTAACTTAACCTATTTTGCTCACGAGATCTGTTGTGGATAAAAGCTAAACCAGATTTTCATTATAGGGCACCTTTAAAATCCTTAAATAATTTAAATAGCAAAATTACAATCTAGTTGCATACATTTTATTAGTATTTTACTGTTATGTAAATATAATAAATATAAGAAAATGTTGTATATAATCAGGAAAAGTATTACTTTCTGCTTCTGTTTCCATGTCTGTGCATACTTACATACTTACTTTTTACACCACCCAGTCTAAAAATGTCTAAATAATTTAAAGTCTCCAGATATGTATTCCTACGTCCCATGTTGTTGTTTTTAGATGGCTTGGTGGACTGTATGGATCCAGACTGTTGTATTCACAGTGCCTGTCAGGGTCAGACATATTGCCGCGGGGCTCCAGATCCCAGCACAATACAACAACCCAGCTCTCCCACTTCAGACGCTCAAGGCTTCTATCAGCGTGTGGGCTTTCTGGTGGCTCCAGGCGGCACTCATACCCTACCAGGAGAAAACACGTTCAACAGCAGGTTGGAAGCTCTTGAACTTCTAAAGAACAGTCAACTCGGTTTGGATGGAAAGGGATAGGTGTTCTAAAACCAAAATTCTCTCATTATATTTTACGCACCATCCACTCATACCAGAGTTTCTCTCTTGTGTTGAACACAAAAAAAGGTATTCTGTATGAATGTTGCCTCTGGCATCCATTGAATTTTTTTCCTGAAATTGATGTCAATGGCTACTAGTGTCCAACATTCTTTTTGTGTTTAAACTTTTTCTTTCTTTCTTTGTTTAACATAAAGTGGCACACTGTGGCTCAGTGGTTAGCACTGTCACTTCACAACAAGAAGGTCGCTGGTTCTAGTGCCAGCTGGACCAGTTGGCGTTTCTGTGTGGAGTTTAAATGTTCTCCCAGTATTCACATGGGTTTACTCCTGGTGCCCACAGTACAAAGACATGCAATATAGGTGTGAATGCAGAAGTTTATGAGTGTTTCCCAGTACTGGCTAGCAGCTGGAAGTGCATCTGCTGCATAAAATATGCTGGATAAGTCAAGTAGTTATCGCAGAAGCCCAGAGATCTCCAAGTGGGAGGGATTACAACGCAACTAGGTTGGGTGGCCTTCAAGTGGGAGGGACTTATGCCATAAGTAGGTTGGGTTTGGGTGGTGTAGGTGGAGTAGACAATAATAAAACACATCAGATTAGTGTGAGGTTGGGTTCAGGGTTGGGGTAGATGTAGACGTTAATAAAACACTACAGGTTACTGTGAGGTTGAGTTTAGGGTCGGAGTAGGTGTAGACATTCATCAAGCACAATATTAGTGTCATGTTCAAGACATTAAATAAGTAAAAACGTTCGAGGTTACAGGAAGTGCCATAGAGTGGATGAAATCCACGAATGGGAGGATTCGGATCAGAAGCCGCTTGTCTGGAGAGTATTGAACGGGCCAATGGATAAAATTAATTGGCAGCGTAAGCTTGCGCAGGTGTGCTGCATCGGCAATTATCCCAGCATATAAGCACACCTGAAGCCAGCAGACGCCATCCTTTTAAGCTGAAGAGACTTTTAAACAGCTAAGGGACAGTCATTATGGCGACGGAGTATGGCACTTCCGTTCCCCTCCTCGGGGAACGAAGGGTTACTTCTGTAACCTCGAACGTTCCCCTTCGGTTGGGGAACTTCAGTGCCATAGAGTGGATGAAATCCACGAATGGGAGAAGTATGGAAAGCGCCATAATGACTGCACCTTACCAACGCCCCCGATGAGGGGATTGTCAAGCAAGCGTGACGCACCCACATCATGGGAGGCGCGGTCCTCCAACGTGTCCCTGGCCCTAATTTATCCTACTTCAATAATATAGGAAAATTCTAGGAAAATACGACAGTACGTTGGGAAGTGTGCAGTCCCGATAGGGAGGACGCTGCGGAGGCCATCCATTACCCAAGGGGGGGATAGATGGCGGAAATTACATATGGACTAGCCCTAAAAAGGGGGAGTACGCATAGCAAAAGAGTGGTTAGCGGAGAGGGAAGACACGGGTCCACCCAGGGGGGGGACTTAACCGTGGCGGAATAAGCATATGGGATCGCCTAGTGGGGATCACACATAGCAGGCACCTATACCCAAAACGCGGGCTGACCAGCAAGTGACTCCTCCGCTGAGTCAGTGCCGGGGGCCACGGAGGAATCTGCAGGGCTCACCTGACGGGGAACTTTACTGACAGATAAAAGGGCGCACGTATCTCCGTGTTAGGGAAAATGGCGCAGCAAGCGTGTCTCAACACCCTACCAAGTTGTCTCCTCAATCACCAAGGGGTTACCTAATACCCTTGAGGAAACCGGCTCCACTCACAGATTGTAAAACCTTGCAAATGTGTTGGGTGTCGCCCAGCCCGCAGCTCTACAGATGTCTGTTAGAGAGGCGCCGCGTGCACGTGCCCAAGAGGATGCAACGCTCCGAGTGGAGTGTGCACGCACTCCCGGGGGACACGGCTGACCTCGACTCGAATAAGCGAGTGAAATGGCATCCACAATCCAGTGGGATAATCTTTGTTTCGATACGGCACTTCCCTGCTGCCGACTGCCATAACAGACAAAGAGCTGCTCAGATGATCTAAAATTCTGAGTACGGTCCACATAAATGCGCAGAGCGCGAACTGGACAAAGTAAAGAAAGGGCTGGGTCTGCCTCCTCCGGGGGCAGCGCTTGCAGGTTCACTACCTGATCTCTAAAGGGGGTGGTAGGAACCTTGGGCTCATAACCGGGGCGGGGTCTCAGGATGACGTGAGAGTAATCCCGCCCGAATTCCAGGCACGATTCACTGACTGAAAATGCCTCCAGGTCCCCGACCCTCTTGATGGAGGCCAACGCAACCAGCAGAGCTGTCTTCAGGGACAGAAATCTTAGAGATACTGATTCGAGTGGCTCAAAGGGATCGGATCGCAAACTCGTGAGAACGAGGGCGAGATCCCAAGAGGGCATGAGAGAGATGGATTAGAGATAGATTAATTCGCCTAGCACCCCTAAGGAACCGGATGATGAGGTTATGCTTTCCCACGGTGCCGCCAGCTACCGCGCTATGATAAGCGGAGATGGCGGCCACGTAAACCTTGAGAGTGGAGGGCGACAGCCTGCTGTCCAACTTCTCTTGAAGGAAAGAGAGCACAACACTAATCTGGCAATTTTGGGGGTCTTCTCTGCGAGAGATGCACCATTCAGTGAATAGACTCCACTTCAGGGCGTAGGCGCGCCTCGTGGAGGGGGCTCTAGCCTGAGTGATGGTATTAACCACCGCAGTCGGTAGGTTACCTAAGTCTTCCTCGCATCTAAGGACCACACGTGGAGGTTCCAAAGATCGGGGCGAGGGTGCCAGATGGTGCCCTGTCCCTGAGAGAGTGGGTCCTCTCTCAAAGGGATCCGCCGAGGGAGGGCCGTCGCGAGGAGTGAGAGCTCTGATATCCAGGTCCGGTTGGGCCAAAGGGGCGCAACTAGCAGAACCTGTTCCTCGTCCTCCCTGACCTTGCACAGTAACTGCACGAGCAGGCTCACTGGGGGAAACGCATACTTGCGCATGCCCCGAGGCCAGCTGTGGGCCAGTGCATCCGTGCCGAGAGAGCCCTCGGTCAGGGAAAAAAACAACTGGCAATGAGCGTTCTCGGGGGAAGCAAACAGATCGATCTGGGCCTCCCCGAATCGCGCCCATATCAGCTGAACAGACTCGGGGTGGAGTCTCCATTCTCCAGGGCGTAACAGCTGTCGTGAGAGCGCATCGACTGCACGATTGAGCGTGCCTGGAACGTGAATGGCGCGCAGCGATTTCAGCCGCGGGTGACTTCAGAGGAGCAGACGGCGGGCGAGCTGAGACATGCGGCGAGAGCGCATACCCTCCATGCGGTTGATATACGCCGCCGCCGCCATACTGTCCGTCCTGACCAGCACGTGTTGCCGCTCCAGCACCGGTAAAAAGCGGTGGAGAGCGAGGAACACTGCCAACAGCTCTAGGCGATTGATATGCCAATGCAACTGGGCACCCTTCCACAGGCCCGCAGCCGCATGCCCGCGACACACGGCCCCCCAACCCGTGTTGGAAGCATCTGTTGAAACAACAACATGGCTGGACGCCTGTCCTAGAGGCACACCGGCCTGTAGGAACGAGGGGTCGTTCCAAGGGCTGAGGGTGCGGCGACACAGCGCAGTAACAGAGACCCGGTGTGTGCCCGCGTGCCATGCGCGTCTGGGGACCCGATCATGAAGCCAGTGCTGAAGTGGTCTCATATGGAGCAACCCGAGCGGCGTGACGGCGGCTGCGGATGCCATATGCCCCAGGAGCCTCTGAAAGAACTTCAGTGGGACCACTAGTTTGCTGTCGAGCTCCCTCAGACAGTTCAGCAACAGGCGAGCGCGTTCCTCGGAGAGGTGCGCTACCATGGTGATCGAGTCCAGCTCCATCCTGAGAAAAAAAGATCCTCTGCACGGGGGCGAGTTTGCTCTTTTCTCGGTTGACCTGAAGCCCCAGTAGGCGGAGATGCCGAAGCACCTTGTCCCTGTGCACAATCAATTGCTCCCGCGAGTGGGCTAAAATCAGCCAGTTGTCGAGATAATTGAGTATGCGGATGCCCGCGAGCCGAAGGGGCGCTAGGGCACCCTCCGCGAGTTTGGTGAAGACCCGCGGAGACAGAGAGAGCCCAAAGGGGAGGACCTTGTACTGCCACGCTCGACCCTCGAATGCAAACTGCAGAAATTGGCGGTGGCGTGGAAGAATGGAGACATGGAAATACGCGTCCTTCAGGTCTATGGCTGCAAACCAATCCTGAGGACGAACACATTGGAGAATGCGCCTCTGCGTGAGCATTCTGAACGGCAGCCTGTGCAGACAGCGGTTCAAAACGCGCAGATCTAGGATTGGTCGTGACCCACCGCTCTTTTTGGGTACGATGAAGTATGGGCTGTAAAACCCACTCTCCATCTCGGCTGGAGGAACCGGCTCGATTGCACCCTTCGCCAGGAGGGCAGCAATCTCCTCTCGCAAGACAGGGGCAGACAGGGGGTTGACCCTGGAGAAATACACGCCCGTAAACTTGGGGGGCCGTTTCGTGAACTGAATCGCGTAACCGAGTCTGATTGTGCGTATGAGCCACCGCGAGGGGCTGGCCCGCGCTAACCAGGCAGGCAGAGCTCTCGCTAATGGAGTCATCGCTACAATCGCTGACGTACCAGCGGTGGGGCAGCGCGGAGTGGGTGTGCTGATCCGGGAAGCACGAGGGTCCCGCGGAAGAGCTGGAGGAGAGCGATTCGCTCTGGCTCCGCACCCTGACTCCGGAGAGGAGGCTGGAGGGCTGAGGGAAGGGAGACCGTCCCCCCAGCGCTCGTGAGCCACTGGCGAAGCACGTAGAATCTGCGAGCCGGAAGGCAGCGCATCCCGGACTGGCAGAACTCGTGCAGTCACATCCGGGGAAGGGGAAAAGTGCTCTTTTACTGATGTTTTGGTGGCACTGAAAAGTACCGTTGTTATCGGGGCCCCGCCCTCCAGCGGGGAAAGAGCAAGTTTCCTCTTCTCCGGATGGCCTGTCTCAGGGACGCTTCGCGGTCCGTTTACCGGACTTAACGGCGCCCTGGGCAGGGGGGGCTGCCTGCTTTCGAGGTGTACGCCGCGCCCGCTTGGCCGGAGGCGCAGGCGGGGGCGGGGCAGCACTCGTTGGCGGGCGCCCTCGGCGAGGAACAGCGGAGGTGGATGGCTCAGCGGGCGGAGCGGGCTTACGGCCACGCCGATAGATGACATTGCCCATCGCATCCGACTGCTCTTTCACCGCCTTGAATTCCTGGGTGAATTCACCGACGGTGTCGCCGAACAGGCCAGCCTGGGATATGGGCGAGTCAAGAAAGCGAACTTTGTCAACATCGCGCATATCGGCCAGGTTTAGCCAGAGGTGGCGTTCCTGAACCACAAGTGTGGACATCGTCCTCCCCAGCGCACACGCGGCGGACTTAGTAGTCCGAAGAGCATAGTCGGTCGCGGTGCGCAGCTCATGTAATAAGCTTGGGTTGGACCCGCCTTGGTAGCGCTGGTAGGTGGCCATCGCGTGCAAAGCAGAAGCAGCCTGGCCCGCAGCCTTATAAGCTCTGGCTCCGAGGGAGGCAGACAACCTACAGGCTTTGGACAGGAGGCGGGGCAAACCCCGCCACGTAGAGGCGCCGCGCGGACAAAGATTGACCGCGATAGCGCGCTCCACTGATGGGATCGCCTCATACCCCTTGGCAGCTCCGCCGTGAAGGGCGGTGAGGGCGGAGGTACACGCAGCACGGGCAGATAAAGGTGCCCTCCAAGACTGCGTGAGCCTACTGTGCACTTCCAGGAAGAAAGGGACGAGAGGCTTCGAAGGCTTCGCTTTCTGGTCCTATACGTAGCACCCATCTAGTCGGTCCGGCCGCGGAGCTGGGGGATAAACCATCTCCAACCCCACGGCCGAAGCAGCTCGGGAAAGCACGGCCAACATGTCCGCTTCAGGATCCGATTTGACAGCTCTCACCTGCCCGGAGGGGGCAAGCGGGTCCGGATCTTCGTCGGACAGTGAAAGCCCACCCTCCGATGCCGCGGAGGACATCTGATCTCCGGTGTCAGCGAGTGTGAGAGCTACCATCTGGTAAGACGGATCACTCCCACTACCCGAAGCTTGGATGGAGCGCCGTGAGGAGCGAGAGGTCCGCGAGCCCGTGGGCGGCGGATTATCTCCTGCTGGAACCCTCAGATCTGCCCGAGCACCCGCTGCTTTTTTAGAACAGGAGGCAACTGGGGTGGCTCGCTCTCTTGCGAAAGTTAGCCGCGATCTTAGCAGTGCAACGGTCATGGCATCGCAATGACGACATGAACCGCCCGTGAGCACCGCATTAACATGCTGGACCCCCAAACATGCAATGCTGTGATCGTGTCCATCATCCGGAGCCAGGAAACCCCCGCATCCAGAAACGCACAGTCGGAGCGCCATCCTGAAAAGGACGTGCTGCACGACTGTGTTGCTCTTTTAGGAAAGTTTGCAACAATACGCACCGCTCTGGAGGACCGGACCCAAAGAACCGCAGGCAAGGGAGAAACCCAGCTCGACCGTCTGCCACCGCGAAGACCCACTCTGGACCGGGAGACACACTCGTTCGCTCTGAAGTGCCGAACAGCAAGAGGAACCCTCATCGACTCACTCAGAAAGGATCTGAAGCGAAAAGGATGGCGTCTGCTGGCTTCAGGTGTGCTTATATGCTGGGATAATTGCCGATGCAGCACACCTGCGCAAACTTACGCTGCCAATTAATTTCATCCATTGGCCCGTTCAATACTCTCCAGACAAGCGGCTTCTGATCCGAATCCTCCCATTCGTGGATTTCATCCACTCTATGGCACTGAAGTTCCCCAACCGAAGGGGAACTCCAAGTTTGTACAGCCCACTTGCAGCTCAAAGCCCACCCACTTGGAGCTGGCTTCAACCTCTGTTTATACCCTTCTTCACTCCGCTGTGGCGACCCCTGATAAATAAGGGACTAAGCCGAATGTAAATGTATCAAGGAAAGGAAAGATTAATGACAAAATTCTACATTTTGAGGAATGTTGGAAACCAGTAGCCTTTGTCATCAATAGTATATATTTGTCCTACTATGGATGCCAATTGCTACTGGTTTTTAACATTCTTTAAAATATATTATCGTGTTCAACAGAAACTCATAAAGGTTTGGAACAACTTAAAAGTTGAGAAAATGATGAGTAAATGTTCATATTTGGGTGAGCTGTCTCTTTAAATGCCCTCATATACTGAAAGCATTTTTTTATTGTTTATTCTTTTTAATGTCTTAGTTTGTTTGAAATGACACCAATTTGTTCTGCAATTTTACTTGCAAATTCATTGTTTCTCTGGTTTTACTTTGAATAAAATTTGCCTTTTATTTTTTCCAAAAAATTATAATTGGCCAGATCTTTTCTTTCATTTGTTCTGATTGAATCTGGGATATTTCACCAAATTGCTTCTCTAAAGTAAAAGAAAAAAATATTGGTATTGTCTGAAAACATGCCATTTTTTATTTTATGCAAAACAATGCTCTAAATTAAAGCTTTTTTATTTTCAATTTAGAAAAAATGTCTGGTAGTTTACAGAATAAAACAAATCAAGTTTTACTCGAACACAAAACCATAAATTGTGAAACTACACATTTTCAGGAGGTCTCTTTATTTTTTGTCTATGTACAATTCTACAGTGTTTTTCACGAGACACATGGCTTTTTATGCCGATAATGCCTCTATTTCATGTTTTAGCTATAGCATTAAAAAAAAAAAAAAAAAAAAAATATATATATATATATATATATATATATATATATATATATATATATATATATATATATATATATATATATGCATAAATGTCCTTTCGGCTATGCTAGTAATTGTGATGCCGTTTGATGTATTGCACAATATTTCCCGCAATCTTTAATAGTTTTTTTTTTTGAACCATTTTAGAGTCATAGATCTAACGGCATGCGAAAATAGAGCAAGTCTCGCAAACTCATACAGAATAAACAATAGGCTTTTCTTCTTGATAGAAATCCACAACTTCAGTTTCCCCTTTTGAAGACTCCATATTGTCCTATCTAATTTCTGCTGCGGACAGAAAAGCCATTTGCTGCTGGTATGATTTGTACGAAAAGTCAGCGTACTGTGTACTTTAAAAAAATGATTACTTTTTCCTCTGAAAAAATTGTGCACCTCACCTTTGCACCTCTTCAATTTCGACTCTTGAGAGAATCTGTTCTGCGCCCTTTGGTGCTTTTTTTCAGCCAAAGTTAACAAAATGAACATTCCTGCTCATCTTGACTGTCTTACAATGGAACTAATGTGTTCCAATGTCTTGATATTTGGCTGATGAAGCTTTTGATTGTGCCTTGATGAGGTAACTCGTCATCCCGCCCATCTGCCCCGAGGTGCCTTTTATTCACACATTGAGAAATTATCGCGCAATTAGTCTAAAGATGCGAGATTGCAGGTCAGCCCCTAAAAGGCGCTCTGTAAAATAATTTGTGCTGTAATTACGTCTGTTAAGATTATCAAAACAGAACGACAGAAGAAGGTCAGCCGCAGTGAATTGAGACATTTTACAGCAGATCTGGACAAATCTATAAAACATATATATTAAATCCCACATTTAAGCAGCTTTCTGACCTTGAAGAATCAGCAGTGAATAGGCTGTCTATTTTCATTCAGAGCCTTATTTACTTGTGTATTGAATGTGTGTTTGTGTTTATTTTTCAGCCTGGTGTCTGTAGTGCGAGGACAGGTGGTGACGGGCGACGGCACTCCTCTGATTGGGGTGAACGTGTCTCTTCTTCATTACCCCCAACAGGGTTACACCATCACCAGACAGGACGGCATGTACGTACTAATGTGGTTTACTCAGACATTTGCTTACTGTACACATATTCACATAATTATGCTAATGACTGTGCTTAAGATAGTCAGTGAGAAAGCCTTTTGCATAGTTTTATGCTAATTCCCGTTTGCATCTCACTGCCTCCCACACAAGTCAAATCACAGACAGGCACATTTTACCCTCATGTCAGTGTTACTGTCAGGTAAAATGCAGGTTCGTAAATAAAAGTAAATACATATAAATAAAGTTGTGTTGTTACTTAAAGGGGACCTATTATGCTCCTTTTTACAAGAAAATAAGTCTCTGATGTGAATTTTCAGCTCAAAATACTCTACAAATAAATCTTTAAAACTGACACTTTTAGGCTTTGATCCAAATTGTGCCGTTTTGGTAACTGTCGCTTTAAATTCAAATGAGATTGTGCTACCAGCTCTCTTTTAAAAGAGGGCGGAGCTACAAATGCCTATGCATCAGCATTAGTGATGGGAAGTTTGGATCATTTTACTGACTCAGACCTTTGAGTCTCGGTTGTTGAGATAAACAAATCTTTTTTCGATTCATTTTGTTCAATTTGCCAAAATATTATTAAAATGTTATGAGTTGCTTAGCTATGAGTTAGTCTTAGCTAGTTTACTATAAGAAAGAGAAAATAATAATTTATTGTTTACCTGGTGTATTGTCTATGATTATATCAGTCCACCTCTTCTACCAGGTCTTCGAATTTGAGCGGTATATAAGCTTAACCAATGCAAACAGTCTGAGCCGAAAGCAGCCATAATTAGTTCACCTTTCAAGACTTCTGATTTTTGAGTCATTCGTTCATCACGTGACAGCATGTAAAGAGAGATTACTCAAACCGAAGAAATTATCAAATGTTAAAATCTTTTTCTGGCTCTATGTGCATATGATTGGCTTCTGTCTTTCACATGATGAACAAATGACTTAAACCGAGGACTCGAAATGAACAGATCAAAGGTTTTTCTGGCTCTGACTGCATATGATTACCTTCTTTCATTCACGTGATGAACTCAAGAACTTTAAGACTTTGATTCAAATTGTGCCATTTGCTCCCAGCCCTCTTTTTAAAAGAAGGCAGAGCTACAAATGCACATGAAGGAATCTTTATTAGATTATTTTCGTTCATTACGTTCAACTTACCAAAATGTTACTAAAATGTTACAAGTTGCTTCCAAACTCATCTACAACTAGCCCAATATGAACACTCAAGACTCAAATCGGATAGAAGACTCGAAAAAGGGACTATATTCTGCTCCACCTGCTCAAATGTGCTCAAGCACGAATGAACGAATCACTCCCTGAGAGGACTCATCGTTCTCGAGTCATACAAAAGATTTGTCAAAATGAACAAATCGTTCAAGAACGAACCATCACTAATCAGCATCGCAGCATATCCAAAACAGGACTAACGTTATGTCCAGATTTATAATGCCTCTTAATAGCTGGCATTATCTTCAGCAGGTACCGTTTGAAAAATACTTTCTCATTCAGGGCTGTCTTAGCTAATAAGGGGGAGATTGTCACTAATGAGTGGGACTTTCCCCCTCTGATGACATAAACAAAGGGAGACTGTCAATCAAAGTGATTTTGCAGAATAATTTTATGAAGTGTGATTATAAAAAATATATGATTAATTAGGCCGACTATTTCAACACACTGTTGCCACACAACTGTTTAAATCCCTTTTTAAAAGTGATTTTTGCATAATAGGCCCCCTTTAAAATACTATAAACATTCACAGAAAAAAAAGATGCATAAAGAAAAAAATAAAAACATAAAACATTTAAAAAGTGGTTAAAGCTAAATTATAAAAAAACATTCCAAAAATGTAATTAAGAAAAAATATATATAATGAACCATTAATCACTGTGTTACAAAACGGATGCTGGACAGTATCCACATGCAGTTTTTTAAAGGCAAGGTCATACAGGCAATGGTCAAATACAGGAGCAAAACAGTAGCAAAAAGGTAATCCAATAAACGTGGTCAAAAAAAGGTCAGGCTAGGTGGCAAGAGAATCAAATCAAAAACACAGGAAAAAAAAAAACAAGGAAAACCGCTTTGTAATGTTCATAGGAGAAAAAGACTCAGCAATGTGAATGTGAAAGTATATATACAGTTGAAGTCAGAATTATTAGTCCCCCCCACCACCACCCCACCCAAAATTAGGGTAAATAGGCAAGTTATTGTATAACGATGATTTGTTCTGTAGAAAATAAATAAAACAAATAATACTTTCTAAATAATAATACTTAGATTCTTAGATTCTTATCAGATATTTATCAGATATTATATTATTAGATTCTTACTTCAACTGTATAATACACAATGGCTGTGTCTGAAATAGGTACTGCATTTAAATTTAAATGTACAACTCGGCCATTAGAAAAGTGCGTTTATTCAGTATGAATGTTAGTAGGATGAATTTAACTCGGATGTACTACATCTGACATTTTGTCATCATCACGTGACCTACACATCAGTTGCGCCGCTTCACTCCCATTCATGAATTTTCTCATGGTGCATGATGAGATAGTGTAGCATCCATCCAATGTGCACTTCAGAATCTCGCCGGAAGTAATAGGTCATCTGGGTACTTCTAACATACTGTTTTTAGCATATATAGTATGGAAGTATGCGATTTCGGACGCAGCTTTCATAATCAGTGAGATGAGCTACAGCTGTGTCTGTGTGTGTGTGTGCATGTCCGGATTGTTTTCAGCTGTTGCAGGAGTTAATGGGCGCAAAGAGTTCTGGGAGTTGTAGTTTGTTGAAATAGCGGAAGTAATCTCCAGTAGAAAAACACCGCTGGCGATCACAACACACTAACACTACACCAATGCAACCCATAACATCTTGACGTTAATATATATTTTAAATATAGATAAATCTGGTTTTATATGCAAATGTGATATGTCATTTTTTAGGGTCAAAACACTTTATTATTTTAATTAGATTTAATGTATATTCATTCACTCAATCACTTTCCTGCAGCTTATTCTCTTCTTTAATTTGACGTATACTGTTTAATTAAACTATAAGCACATGTAATTTTATAAATTAAAATGAACAATTATTCTAAACAAACAATTTTTTCTCATTTAACAGTCTGGCACTAATTACACTGTTTATTCACTGAACATAAGCACACACATCAGCTGCTTGATTTTGAGTCTGACATATAATGATTTAGACGGTCAGATGGTAATTAACCTTTATGACCAATTAAATTCATTCTGTGAAGGACGTAAGACTGATTTAAAGCAGAGCAAAACTGTAATCTGGATATGTGTATGCATGAAAAAGAAAATACATCTAGCTAGACAGCATTAAAGCAGCAAGCCGAGTGTAACTTTCATTTCTGAGCTGTTTCTGGGGCTATCTGACCTTCTTGTACCTTTATAATAATCCCTTTAGTCATTATCCATCATTATCAACAATCACGCAGATCAGCAGTTAAAGTGAGTCATCTATTCAGAGGTCATGCGTGGGAGTTTGCATGTGTATTTGTGGCCACCATATGCCTTTCACTGAGCCATGACTCTAATGCATTAAAAACTATATTTTCTCTTCAGTAGAGTTTAAGATGAGACATGGAGGCAAAACGCCGTTTTTCATGCATGTCAGTTTTCATATTTCGATATTTTTGGGGATTTAGTAATTTAGATTTTTTTTTTTTTAGTCTAACTTTCTTTTTCGTGTATGTACATTTCAATTAAACTTCATAATTTTAAAGATTGTTTCCTCCTGCACTGAGCCATGAATCTTTGTTTCAGCAGTACTTGAGATACTACAGATTGAGTATCAATCTCAAATTAATTAATATATATAGTCAAATTTCTTAACAGCCAATATATATACTCAAATTTCTTAACAGCCAATCACATGGCAATAACTGAATTCATTTAGGCATTGGACATGGTCAAGACGATCTGCTGCAGTAACTCTTCTGCTGCAGCTGAGCATCAGAATGTGAAAGAAAGGTGATTTAAATGACTTTGAACGTGGCATGGTTGTTGGTGCCAAACGGGCTGGTCTGAGTATTTCAGAAACTTCTGATCCACTGAGATTTTTACGTACAACTATATCTAGGGTTTACAGAGAATGGTCCAAAAAGGTGAAAATATCCAGTGAGTGGCAGTTTTGTGGGCGCAAATGCCTTATTGATGCCAGAGGCCAGACTGATTCGAGCTGATAGAAAGGCAACAGTAAATTAAATAACCACTTGTTACAATCGAGGTATGCAGAAGAGCGTCTTTGAATGCACAACACATCGAAACTTGGATGGGCTACAGCAGCAGAAGATCACACCGGGTGCCACTCCTGTCAGCTCAGAAGGCTACAATTCACACAGGCTCACCAAAATTGGACAATAGAAGACTGGAAAAACGTTGTCTGGTCTAATGATTTCTGCAGCGACATGTAAAGGTGGCCTTACCTTAAACCCCATGTGGGTAAAATTTTACTTTTTGTTTAGGTGCCAGATGAAATAAATCCATCAATATTACAAATTGAACTTTAGCCCAGATGGTAGGTTCAGAATTTGACATCAATGTGTTCCTGCCTTGAATGGTTCAGCCTGGTAGTGGTGGTGTAATGGTGTGGGGGATAATTGGCACACTTTGGGCCCATTAGTACCAATTGAGCATCATGTCAATGCCACAGACTACCTGAGTACTGTTGTTGACCATGTCCATCCCTTTATGACCACAGTTTACCCGTCTTCTGATGGCTACTTCCACCAGGATAACACGCCTTGTCATAAAGCACGAATCATCTCAGACTGGTTTCTTGAACATGATTATGAGTTTCCTGTACCCAAATGGCCTCCACGGTCACCAGAACTCAATCCGTTAGAGCACCTTTGGGATGTGGTGGAACAGAAGAATCGCATCATGGATGCTATCGTGTCAATATGGACCAAAATCTCTGAGGAATATTTCCTGTTAAATCTATACTACAAAGGTTTAAAGCAGTTATGAAGGCAAAAGTGGGTCTAACCCTGCATTGGTAAGGTGTGCCTAATAAAGTGGCCACTGAGTGTATATTCTGAAGCTTTTTATAGAGGCATAGCTTTAAACATAATTTGCCTAATTATATAAAGTTTCACTATTATATTAAGTTTCACCATTATAAAAGTTTCACTATTATTGGCTGCTCACTGGATTTTTTTAAAATTATGCAGTGATAAAAAAGAATACTTTGCCACTAATTTGACAAAATAAATGTGTCGAAATTTTGAAATTATCTTTGTCCATTGTTCAAATTTTTGGACTAGACGTTGTAAATGTAAATTAGGGTAACACTTTACTTTAAGGGGGTGTTCATACGACACACTTATAATCAATGACATGACACACATCATGAATATGGATATTTTTATGTATATAGCAACAGTAATTAAGTGTCATTCGATCAGTTATCAAATGCAAATGTGACAAAGACATGTCTTGAGACAAATACATCTAAACAAATCTCAAATAAAACTTAACCCATAAATCTTTCCAAAAATTGACTGTCATGAGGTCAGTGTCATAGTGTCATGAATATTTTTGTTATTAAAAAAAATTGTTGATACTTTGTCAAATAATTTTATAACAGCATTATTAATATTTAATGGTGTTTTGATAACACATTCCATTTGTACTATTGTAGTTGAGGTCAAGAAATATATTATTAATATAGTTTTTTTTAAATGGCCTTATGAAAATAATATATATGACAAGTTATGATGTATTTGGGCGTCATTGGTGCAGTGTGTAGCACGATCGCCTCACAGCAAAAAGTTTGCTGGTTTAATCCCCGGCTGGGTTTCCTCTGTGTGCTCCAGTTTCCCCCACAGTCCAGACATGCGCTATAGGTGAATTGGATAAGCTAAATTGTCCATAGTGCATGTGTGTGAATGAGAGTGTATGGGTGTTTCCCAGTGATGGGTTGCAACTGGAAGGGCATCCGCTGCGTAAAACATATGCTGGATAAATTGGCGGTTCATTCTCCTGTGGTGACCCCAGATTAATAAAGGGACTAAGCCGAAAACAAAATTGAATGAATGAATGATGTATTTGTTTATGTCAAGCTGTCATAAAAAAGACATCTCAGCATGTCACCTTTGCAGTTAATATACAGTAACAACTGATTTAACGACACTTAAGCATGCATAAAGTCTAATTCATATTCATGACATGTTTAAAGGTTTCATGACTCATATCTTATGAACATGCCTTCAAGTAAATTGTTACCAAAATGAGTGCATTTGCATGTTTAAATATAGCATTTTAGAATTTTTTATTTTTTTTGCAAATTTGAATGTAATTAATCAGTTGCAGAAGCATGATGATAATTATTACAGTAGTTAAATGTTTACCCCATTTACCTGCAATAACTTGCCTTCATAAAGAAAGAAAAAAACACTCTAGGGATGTATCTACATCTCTAAAGAAGGAAGGCTGATGTTGGGGATTATCCAATATATCCAGATCCCTCCTAAAAAGCAGCACACTGGGGAACAGGCTTCAGATAATCATGCTTGTTCAGTGCTGGTGTCTGCTCTCGGTTAGCAAGCGTGTCCGAGGGGAAACAGAGGCAAAGAAACAGCTTTAAAGGCCGATGGTCTGGAACAGTGGACCAGCCACGGGCAGATTAAAAAAAAAAAAGAGGAAAAAAAAAATCGGACAGAAGCTTTAAGGAAGAATCTGAAGGCAGTGGCGCTGTATGTCTGTGTGTAAAGTCACCGCAGCATTCATCTGTCTCCTTCTGGCCAGGGGAGTCAGACACTCATATAGAGCATGACTTCAAAGAGACGCCCCTTCATTTCCAAATCTGTGCCTACCTCCTCACTGCGCCATGCTAATTAAAGTAGCTCCTACCTCCAGATCTCTCATCCAAATCCCTGAAACGTAAGAAAGTTACGTCACATCTCTATCCGCAACTAATAGGAAATGTTAAAGCATGCCAGTAAACTTCTGATATAAGACAGAGCAATTTTTTTGCATTGATGTCTGAATTAGAAACGTTTTAAGCCGAGGATCTGGAATGCGGAAGACATTGCTAACTAAGCGCTGTGATGAAGCTAACAAACCATGTAATTTGGAGAGGACCCATGCGCTTGTCAGAGTGATAACAGGAAATTATGAATCACACTTAGCCTTCATATGCCCTCTGCCCCCACATAAACAATGCAAGCTTCTGGCACAAATTGCATCTCAAGCTAATATGAGCAGCGGGATATTATTCACTTGGAGTGTACTGTTCAAAAGCTTTTTGACTTTGGTTAAGATATTTTTAAGGACTTTAACTGCATTTGTTGAATAAACATTTATGAAGTAAATTAGCGTGTTTTATTGAAAATGTAACTTATTACCGTGAAGATTGTCACAACTTTTTCTGTATTTTATAAAAAACATACAGGTACAGTGCTTAGCATATTTGAGTACACCAAATTTTAAAAATGAATTTTTGTATCAATCTCTAAGTGAATATAGGTAGTGCATTTAAACAAAACAGATTTATTAAAAATATATATTTATTAAAATAATAGTTTTTTGGCTTCTCTTGATTTTAAGTCTTTTTAAAATTTTTATTTAATATAATCTATAACATATACATTTGGGTGCACTAGTTTTTGGACCGTTATCGTAAGTTATTTTAAGATGTATAAATATAATTTATTCTATTTAATTTTTGGGGTGACTCTTTAATCTACTGATTACATTTATTCTAAATTACAAATAAAAATGTTGTCTTTTAGAGCATAAAGTGACAATTGCTCAAAAGAAGTTTTAAATATTAACATTATACCCTTACTCATTATACATTTTATTGTCACATATAATTGATCATTTCTGAATCAAAGAGAAATTATAGTCCACATTGTGGTGATTTTATTAGGTGTACAGTAATGTTGCTACATATTCCATTTTTATACATTATTGTTACACACACAGTAATTATTACTATATGCCTGTTATAGTACGATGCATCATTGGTGAAAAGAACAATGTAGTGACGAGTGTTTCCCAAAACTGTGGTTGCTTTTTCACAGATCCATCGTTTGAACCGTGTTAGTCATAACATAAAATGTCCGTAATGACGCTCTAAACGGCATGGAGAGAAAAAAAAAAAAACAGTATCATATCTTTTGTGCAAATGATATGGTTTTATGATATTAGTTTTCTTTGTAGAGGGCCTGTTTTCTTTACAAAGATGAATGAGAATATTTTATATTGTATTCTAAAACATGAACTAGCTAACATGTATTTTAATCTCATATCATATAAATTGTTAATGGTTGTAATTTACAGTAGGCTATTTATTAAGAAATGAAAAAAACCCTACTTAATAATAATAATAATAATAATAATTATTATTATTATTATTATTATTATGATTATTATTATTACAATACTTATAATAATAATAATAATAATAATAATAATTATTATTATTATTATTAATTTTATTATATTATTATTAATTTTAATTAATTAATTAATAATAATAATAATAATAATTATTATTATTATTATTATTATTAATTTTATTATTATTATTATTATTATTACTATTTTTAATTTTATTGTTATTATTAAGTGGGATATATATATATTTTTTATTGTATTCATTTTTTTAAAGTCTACTTTTACAATTTGACACATTCAAAGCACTGCAGAAATGTTCTAACCAACAGGCCCATGTCATACAGTGCAGATACATTTACTGATAAATAACCTACTATAAATTAAAAGCATTAAAGTATGCTATATATTTAAGTTTTAGCAAGCTTTGGAGATGTAATGTATATTGTGCTTTTAAATAATAGATCAGCTATAGCTTTCATCATCATGAGCCACGGCTCCATTTAAAATGGTGTTTAATCTTTTCAGAGTGCACTACGAAGGGAGTGCAATTGTCAATATGAAGATCTCTAAAACTGAACTGTAAAATGTATGTTGAAAGCAAATTAAACCTAAGAGAGATGACTTTAATGTGAAAGGTGTAGTTGCAAGCGTACAAGTTTTCGATGCAGTTTGCGAATGTTCATTAGAATGATGAATTTGGGAAATGCCAATTCAACAAACTATGTTTGTAACGACGGAACTTGCGACTTTGGTTGGCTAACTATAGTTTTCCACCAATGACTCTTAAATACAAATAGTTTGTATATTGTATATTGCACTGCAATACTTAATTAATCATTATAATTGAACGTTAACAAAATATAAGAATACAATTATTAGGCACATTATAAATGTGCTTATAAGAACACAATAAATTGCTTAATAAAGTTTCACGAAACCCTCAAGTACTTTTTTTTTTAGATTTTAACAGATTTGTGTGTGTTGAGCATCAGTTAAGACAATGTTAGCACCTGTCAGCTTTAATTGTGGGGAAAAGTTGATAATTTTGAGCTTTTGTCAGCTAATTTCAGCTTCCGGGTTTAAAATAATTTTTGGGGCGGGATCAAAATCAGCAAAGAGCAAAGATGACACTTCGGTTTGTCATTATTACTCATAGCTGAGTTTTCTTATCCAATGTGAAGAGCCTGCTTCTTACTTATTCATGACTGCACATGCTTTTCAAGGCAAGGCAGACCTGTCAGTGCCAAGCTGTGAGACACGGATCAACGACACAGTTGTTTATGAAAAATGCAGCCATTATGATGTATCTTTTGAAAAAAATTCTGAGGTAGACCTGAACCGAAAGTGGGGGGTGTCATGACCCTTTATTCTCTATTAATGTAGAGTTAATGCTTAGTAAATGATGAATTAACTATTTCTTAATGCTTAATAAATAAATTATAATGTGTGGTTATTATAGTGTAACATATTTTTAAAAGCCTGTACCACCATAGTATGCTCTCAGCAGAGTACACCATAACTGTCAATCACAGTTCAGTTGTAAAAATTGTCTTTATACATGCCCGCAGGTTTGATTTACTAGTGAACGGAGGCAAGGCACTGACAATGCGCTTCGAGCGCGCTCCATACTCCGCTGTGCATCGCACGGTTTGGCTGTCCTGGAGAGTTTTCCACGTGATGGACACACTGGTCATGAGGAAAGAGGAAAGAGACATGCCAACGTGTGAATTCAGTGGCCTTGACAGACCCTCACCCCGAATCACAGCGTCACTGCTCTCCACCTTCTACCGCTCCAGTCCCGAGGCCAGTCCCATCATTCCTGAGACACAGGTGAGACACACGTCTGGGAGGAAAGTGAGGCTTTTGAAAATCAGAATAAATTTGTCTGTGCCTCAAGCTCGTCTGAGCCATGTGATTTAATGACACAACAAGAAATGGGGATTTTTACATACCGTATGGTCAAGTACTACACAACCACAAATAGAAATTTCTTCGGGGATCAGGTTTAATTAATTTCTGAATATATTTGTGGTAAATAATTTATTTGATGTGACTTGTCATTCCCAAGGGGATAGTATGATGCTTGTAGAACATTGCATCAGTTCTGTCTTTAAAGTTCCAATTAATTTTAGACTCTTTAATTTTTCGGAGTAAAGTAATTTGTTACAAATAGTGATTGAATTTTTTTTCTACATTTAATAAAATATTAATTTGTTTTAAAGGGCACCTATGATAAAAATCATCTTTTGTAAGCGGTTTGGACAAAACTGTGTGTAGGTATAGTGTGTCCACTAACATATTGGGGTGATATAAAGATAATTGTCTCTTTTTTCAATTTCCTGACGTTAAAATAGAATCCAAATCCCTCCCATTTTGAGGCCCACTGCAACATGATGTAGGAGTGTGGTTTCCCCATCCAACGAACTGATTAACAGACGTGTATTAACATGTTTCCGTAGTAACACGTGTAATCATATCAACAAGACAGTATGTGCGCAAAGCAACTGGGAATAAAAGATCTGTTGAGCTCTCTGTAATCATCAATCATCATTGAATGTGATCAAGAATGAGTTTTACAAGTTTAAAACTTAGAATTAACTAAAATTGAATTAACTCCACAGCAAATACATCAAATAATCATTGTTAAACTTCTTACTGTAGTATTTCTCACAAATGTTACATGAGATCTGCTTCCTTCATGTCTGTCACTGTGCTGTTTATCTGCTTCAGCCAGACTGATTAAGGCACACTCTGACAGACACGTGTAAACGGTGGGCGGGGAGAACTTGCGTTATAGGCACAGGCAACAAAAACAGCTACATTGTGTTCAAAGTAGAAAATTCCAACATTCTGAAAGGCATAATATATAATCTGATGGGTGTTTTGAGCTAAAACTTTACAGACACTTTCTGAAGACATATCTTAAACCTTGAAAAGGGGGTAAAACAGGTGCCCTTTAAAGCTTTTAACAATATTAAAATCATTTAAGTTTCATTAGCTTAAGTAATTATTAAGTTTCATTAGTTTAAGTAATCATTAGTTTACTGCTTAAACTTTTTATGCAATTTTTTTAAAGAATAGTTCAAAAAAAGACATTTATCTGTATCTATAGAGATAAATTTATCTAATTTATTTAAACTGTATCTATACAGTGCCTTTATTAACTGTATCTATATATACAGTTGAAGTCCAAATTATAAGCCATCAGGTAATTTTTTTTCTTTTTCAAATATTTCCCAAATGACTTTTATTGGAGCAAGGAATTTTCACAGTATTTCCTATACAGTTTTTTCTTTTGGAGAAATTCTTGTTTTATTTTGGCTGAAATAAAAGCAGTTTTTAATTTTTTAAAAGCCATTTTAAGGTCAATAATATTAGCCCTCTTAAGCAATTTTTCTGATTGTCTACAGAACAAACCATTGTTATACTATGACTTGCTTAATCACTCTCGCTTAACTTAATTAGCCTAATTAAGCCCTTAAACTGCCATTTAGGGGCATACAAGTCTCTTGAAAAGTATCTAGTCAATATTGTAAAAAAAATATAGGTAAAATATTTACTGTCATCATGGCAAAGATAAAAGAAATTAGTTATTAGAAATGAGCTATTAAAAATATTGTTTAAAATGTGTAAAACTTCTTTCCATTAAAAAATAAATAAATAGGGGGACTAATAATTATAAGTTCTAATGTATGTATGTAAACTTTTGACCTTTGATTTACATGAATCCACGAGTAACACAGCAATACATTCCTAGTGTTCATTGATTTGATAAAGCAGTGGATTTTGTTATAAATAACAACACATTTTAATAAAAATGATAATAAGCCACCAGGAAATTTACACTGCAGGCAATTATCTTTCTCTCTCTTATGCACGTTTTTAATCACAGGTTCTTCATGAGCAGACGGCCATTCCTGGGAGTGATTTAGACTTGATTTACTTGAGCTCCCGAGCGTCAGCCTACAAACCTGTTCTGAAGGTCATCTTGACCCAGTCCAGCGTGCCCTTCGGCTTGGCTCGGGTCCACCTCATGGTGGCTGTGGAGGGACGGATGTTTCAGAAGCAGTTCCCAGCCTCAGCCCGGCTCTCTTACAGCTTTATCTGGGACAAGACAGATGCGTACAGCCAGAAAGTCTACGGACTCGCGGAGGCTGTAGGTGAGCAGTGGAACAATGGGATGAAACAGATCTATATAAAGCTCTCTGTGTATGAATATATTATTAACTCGGTCTGATTTAAACCAGGAGACTATTAATCTTATTTCACCCAGATAATTCTGCAGCAAGATGAATCTCCCTATGAACTGATAATGCAAGCCAAACCGATTAGGTGAAGAATTCTTATTATGATACAGACTAAAAGGTTGAACTTAATATTCTCTGAACCTTAAACTAATGCTTGTTAAAGGGATTTGGGACAATAGTGTGGCTTCATTTTAATGCTAGCGCAAAACAGATGACTTGATGCTTGCTGAAAATACACATAGTTCAAAAAGGCAATCTCATTTTGTTAAATGTGTAGCATAGCCTAATCGTTATCTGAACCATCTTTCGCTAAACTGCCACTGGGTTGTGTTCCAGCAATAAATAAAATGTATAAGCAGCTGCATTTTTCTAGTCCATCTATATATTGCTGACCGCTCTTTGCATGTGTAATTAGTCTGCAAATGAAGCACACAGAGAAACATCAGCTTTCAGAAGGTCACAAGCCCATTTGGAAAATGTTGCAAAGGCTGAACTCGCTGTAATCATGCCAGTTGCTGAAATATGTCTTCCCTAACAATGTTATAGCTGCTGTGAAATCGTTACTGCAGCAGTTTCTCGAGTAAATAAACAGTAAATTGTCAATGCTGCATATACTGTGTTGAAATTTCATATATGACGTACATGAAATTGATTTATTTAATGTTTGAATACTAACAAGACATATATATGCTTCAGATAATTGCATGTAAAATTGTGTAGAGAGACACAATAGAGGGCCGTTTTGGATCATTTTATACTTATTTTTTTACACCTTGTTGTGTCATTCATTAATCTGAACAATCATCATTAAAATAAATAATTATTGTGGACAAATTTTAAAATAGCATATGCCATTTCTATTGTATTATTATTATTATTATTATTATTATTTATTTATGTATTTATTTATTTATTTATTATCCATCATTATTATCCAGATAAAAAAAGTTGGCATAAAAAGATTTTTATAAAATAACAAAATCATGTTTTTATAGATTTATATTAACTTTTATATTTGTATATTTGTTTATATTAACAAATGATTTAACTTATATAAAGAAATATTTGGTATAAAACAGATTTTTTTACAGCAACCAGTGAAAATATTTACATGTATAATGTAGATTTTTTTGCACAAATGACTTAATATTAGGGGCGATGCAGTGGCACAGTAGGTAGTGCTGTCGCCTCACTGCAAGAAGGTTGCTAGTTCGAGCCTCGGCTGGGTCAGTTGGTGTTTCTGTGTGGAGTTTGTATGTTCTCCCCGAATTCGCATGGGTTTCCTCCATGTGCTCCGGTTTCCCCCACAGTCCAAAGACATGAGGTACAGGTGAATTGGGTATGCTAAATTGTCTGTAGGGAATGAGTGTGTATGGATGTTTCCCAGAAATGTGTTGCAGCTGGGAGGGCAGCCGCTACGTAAAACATATGCTGGATAAGTTGGCAGCTCATTCTGCTGTGACGACTCCGGATTAATAAAGGGACTAAGCCAAAAAGAAAATTAATGAATGAATGACTTTATATTAAAGATTGGTTCATCCAAAGCTTATGCAGTTGATACAACTGACAATCAAACAATCTCTGAGCTCGCAACATTTCAGTCTTGGTTAAGAATATGTCTAAAGCAAAAGTTTAGAATTATTACTTTCTCAACCGAACTGTTGTGTTCTTTGTCTGCCTGTTTGCATGTTTAAGCCAGTATGCAGGTGGTTTTAAACTGATGCCAAAAAGCTGATAAATATTGGTAGCCAACACACATTGCATGCCTTAAAGCAGGGCTGCTCAATCCTGTTCCTGGAGATCTACCATCCTGCAAAACACAGCTCTCACCCTGATCAAACACACCTGAACCAATTAATTAGGACCTGAACAGCAATTGATAATTACAGGCATGTGTGTTTGAAATGGGTAGCAACTGAAATCTACAGTAAGGAAGATATCAAGGAACAGGATTGAGCACCCCTGCCTTAAAGTATGCTTAACATAATTTTTGTTGATGGCATTAAAAAACATTAAAGGGGTGGTGCAGAGTGTATTTTTAGGGGTTGGTTGTGTTTATAAGATGCAAACCAATGTGTGTTCTTGCTACATTTGTAAAAAAAAAAATCAGGTTATTTTTTCATATATCTTAATTAAATACAGCTACACAGCTAACATGAAAACTACTATCAAATTTCCTTATTCCTCCGAAAGCATGTCCTCAAGAGGCTCTGATTGGTCAGTTTACATAGTGTGCTGTGATTCGGGGATCGGCTCCACATCACCAGGAAGCATCACATCCAGTCACTAGCATGCCTTCACTAGTCACTAGCTGTCCTTTGTCAAATGCTAGCTATATATTTTTTATACTTCTCTGGAACATAATTATAATTAAACTGAACTGCACCTCTCTCTTTGTGTCATGTTCTTTAGAAGCCCAAATACAGAAACAGAAGAACCTCTGTGGAAATAGCAGCGTTTAGATGGCATTTTAGCTTTCTCTGCTATAACGTTGCAGCATCTCTGGCCACACCCCTTTGCTATGCAGGGTGTATGCGTGTGGTATATGTGCGCAACCTGAAAGGTTTATGATCTCACGAACCCGGATGATTTTTTTGTAGTCCCTAAACTTTGTTTGCTTTAAGCTTTGCTAAGCTAACTTTGTAAAAGCCAATGTTTCCCTTTGCATTGAACTTTTAGCGCATTACATGTTGATGTCGTTTTATGTTCAGACAGCTACATTACACATCAACTAAAGTATAAAATATGATACCATAGTGGACCACCTCTTTAAATTATGTAAAAAGTATTAAAATAATAATAAATACCTTATGTTTTCAGCTTTTTGTAAATTTTAAATGAGTTATTTTGTGTCTTCCTATGCTGCAGTTTCCGTGGGCTTTGAGTATGAATCATGCCTGAATGTGATCCTATGGGAAAAGCGGACAGCCACACTACAGGGATATGAGCTGGAGGCCTCCAACATGGGCGGATGGACCCTGGATAAGCATCACATCTTGGATGTGCCAAACGGTAGGAATCGCTTTTTAAACCCCATTGGAAGCAGCTCACAGGAAATGTCCCCCTCAACAACTCAGGGGTCAGTGCCTCTACCTGGACCCATTGTCATAAATATTCATCTTAACATGAAATATGGACCACTGCCTCATTTGCACATAATAAAGCAGACTTTGAAAGGGCTAATCGCTCACAGTGATGACAGATTAAATCGGAATCATTAACACAGCTTGCCAAGTCTGAGCTGTGCTCTCCAACATTATAGGGGACATGATTTGGCTGAATGAACTTTATCCAGTTTTCAGGCGCAGAATGCATACTTATAGCTTAATTCAATAAAAGTGCCATTAAAACACAAGCGCGGATATGGAAATGTGGCATTATTCCACCAGACATTCCTTTTGCCTTTGTCTTCATAATGAAACAGGGTGACAGCGAAACCCATTCTGTCAGCTTAAATCTTCACATTCGCACACATAATGGCATCTTTTTTTTTTATTCTGGGCGAACGATGAAGCGTGCGCAGTTTGAACCTCATCCAGCAGTCATATTTAATGGTGCGTTTTGGGAAGGAAGTCAACTCTGCAGCACACACCGATGCTCTAAAGGAAAACACCAGATTAGACTGACACTTTTCAGGTGCGGTTTGTCTCAGGTCATTTCTCTGGAGTTAGTTAGTGTGACAACATCTGATTGTACCTCGATTGAAGCAAAGCATCTAAGCCTCTTTTTGATTGCTGGCTAAATGCCCAGTTGGCTTTGGGATTTCCACAGCCTTTAATCTGACGACCTGCCGAACAAATGGTCATGGCCGTCTGCTCATCCCTTCTTTTTGCACCTCTAGACAGTTTATCTAGTTTAAGCACTGTTCCTGCCAATAAGGCTCCCGTTCTCAATTTACACCTTGAGCGCCAGAGTGGATTAATCCAATTGCAGATTTTCAAAGATATCGAGGTGGTTTATATCATTATCTTATTTAAGATTAGACCATTGTTGTGAAAATTCTTTGGTTTGGCCATGTCGTTGTTTCGGTTAAGACGTTTATTATTATAAGTTAATTAATTTGACAAATTCAGTAGGATGCATTAAATCACTGACTGCACTGTTGATGCAGGTATACATACTTTGTTTTTGATCACACTTTACTATAAGGTTACATTAGTTGATGTTATGTATTTAATATAATGAACTAGTAGTGAACTACAGCATTCATTAATCACAGTTTAACATCTGCTAATGCATTATTAAAATCCAAACTCATGCTTGTTAACATTAATGCACTGCGAGGTGACATGAACAACTATATTTTCATTGAATAATATTCATAAATACAATTGTATTTGTTTGTGTGTGTTCATGCTAGCAAACACATTATCTAAAATTAACTAATACAAACTTATTGCAAAGTGTTATTTATACTACTTTTGCTCACTGCTGACATTCATAGACTCCGCATTGAAGATTAACGGCATTGTTTTTGTGAACTAAATCTGTCAAAAAACTCACTGAAACAGTTGAAAGCGACGGAACAAAAAGCCCAGGAACTGCATTCTGACGGAAGGCACTGAGGCATAGAGCATCTGTCCTAGAGCTCTCAGCTCTGTTAAATATAAAACGCTAACATGATTTGTCTGTTCGTCATCTACTCATAATTCAGTTAGCAGGTTTGTGGTTAGGTGAGTTTCACACTGGGTTACTCAATATTTATCTACAGTGCGTGCCTATAATCTTCTTAGGCATCGACTTATAGGTTTACTTAGAAAAGAATGGCTCTTAAAAGAGCTTAAGGCATAAATCTGGCTCACCCTGGATAATCTGAATTCTCTAAATTAGATGAAAGCTTTGCGCATTTGGCCATGTCACCTTTAACTTCTTTACGATTAGTGCGATTCTGTACATCAGTGCTTTTGTCCTGAAGAACATGTCACAAATGTAATCAATTTGCCAAAGGGAGATCTTCTCTTTGACAGCCTCATTTGTCTGGCTGATTGATAATGCAGAGCGTCTAATATCTACGGCTTACAGGTCTGATCAGCAGTCACCCGCTGTGCATACTGCGTGTCTAGGCATATGTGTATGTCTTTAAGCATTAGCTACACAACCTTTTCCTTATACTACTGTACTCTAAGTGCTATTTTAAATTAATCTCAAATGTTTAGTTTCATATTAATCTCAAGTGTTTAGTTTCATAGTAATATCTGAGATATTATGTGTATTTTATTAAATTTTTTTTTGAAAGCTTGAACAGCAAGTTTCGCAATGAGCAAAGTAGCTTATGAGTAATAAAATTGTTGGTCTTAATTTTAAATACAGCTCTGTGATGTTTTAAACTAGATTTAAATTAAGGGCATTATGTTTATGCGGCACAGTGGTTCGGTGGTTTGAGTCCCAGCTGAACCAGGAAACATACATTTCTGTGTGGAGTTTGCATATTCTCCTTGTGTTCACGTGGGTTTCTTCTGGGTGCTCTGGTTTCCCCCACAGTTTAAAGACGTGGTATACAGTAGGTGAATTGAATAAACTAAATGTCCGTAGCATAGGGCTGCACGATATTTGTAAAACTTGCACTGCATTATTTTATTCTGTGATACATATTGCTATAGTGAGTATAATAATTACAGATGAAATGAATAGCTTTATTTAAAAAGAATGAATAATCTTTGGAAATTTTGTTATTTATTTACATATCGTCACCTTGGAATTATAAGGTTCTATCTGCTTTCTGAATGATTTTGAGATACTGAGCTTCAAAGTTTTTGCATTCCATATAAAACAGTACGTGTGTAACATTTATTATTTTAAATAAAGTCTTAAGGTGTAAACAACTTATAAAAAAATCCCATAATGTAAATAAATGGTCAATTAATGAGTATATGTCAATAACTAAATTTTGACAAAAATGTCAGATAGACCCTTATAATTCTAAGCTGAGGATATATTATGTAATAATTTTAGGACAATAATAAGACGATTTTGTAGTAAAGCACATCTGTATAAAATGTAATAAACCAAATCACAAGCACTAAAAACTACAGTAAAGCGAAGTTACAGAAGAAATAAATGCTTTATTTATGTTTTGTTTATTTGGATTTTATGTTTCTAACAGTAATGCAATAATGTAATTATATTAATGTAATATAAATAACACTGTATAATGCTTATTGCATATATACAGCACAAAAATACAATTAATGTTATTTGAAGTTACTAGAATTTAAATTTTTGAGCCTCAATGCTTTAACTGGCTTGAAATGCAAACAGTTACATGCAAATGATAAAATTTTTTGGAAACTTTATGGTTAAACTATGCGATTACTCCACAATTACGTGTGTTTTTAATGCCTTCTCAACTAAAATCCTGATTCAACGTTGCAGATCCTGTGATGTGACTACAACAAATGCGCACATTGCAATGTTGATGCTGAAGCGATATATTGTGCAGCCCTACTGTAGTGTATAAAGGGTGTGTGTGGGTGTTTTCCCAGTACTGTGCTGTGGCTGGAAGAGCATCCGCTGCTTGGCGGTATATTCGGCTGTGGCGACCCCTGAAATTAGTGAAAAGAGCGTGAATGAATCACATTATGTTCAAAATACTCTATTATGCCTTTTTAAATTCCTGTTTAATGCCGTTTTTGAATGTAAAAATCAGCATTGACAAATGAAGTTAATGGGCTCTATTTCAACGTTCTAGGTGCAAAGTCTAAAGCGCATGGCGCAAAAGCATTAAGGGCCTGTCTGAATCCACTTTTGCTATTTTAAGGACAGAAAAATATTATTTGTGCATTTTTGGTTCAAGCATTTTTTAATAACGTTAATGTAAATAGTTGTAAATTAATGTCAAATAAATCCTTTAATGGGTAACTTAAATGAAAACTTTAATGATTATTCACTTTTTAGCTTACTAATCAAATGAATTATTCATATTAAAAAATAAATGAATACTTGTCTTAGACTTTTGCAGCATATTGTAGGTATCAATCCGTAACCTTTTTGGCGAATTTTTCCAATATGGCAAACTGCTTAGCCTCAAGCGTCTTTATGAATGCTGCAGAACACCTAGATGAGTTGATATTCAGCTTGTTTGCTTGACATTTACCAAATAGTTTTATTTATCCCATTGCTATTTGATCAGCATATTTGCTCAGTGAATAATCAATAAGCATAAGCATTGCATTACTGTAGATGACATTGAAGGAAATTTCCATTTATAGAGTTTTTGTTGTACTTTATAGACATGAACATGTAGCTGCGAGTGGCCAGAGCAATCAACTGCTTTTCACCTTAAGTTCTAGGCATAAAGTCACAAGTTAATCAGTCCACAATTTACAGCATCTGCTCTGCATGGAAATGAGTAATGCTAATGAAAATTGTGCACTCTAAATGTAATTATTTTTGTGACGCTGCTTGTAATTAGTGCTTCTCAAAGCTCCTGCGCACACGTTTGTGCTATGAATATTTGTGAATAATTGTGAGGCTTGTTGACGACGGCATTGGTGTAATTACTTTGCTAAGCAATTGGTTTTATTGTTACTGGAGAATGATGAAAGGGCAAAATCTGTCAGTTAATACATGGATGGACGTGATGAATAACAAAAACTGTTCTCAGTAATATACTGTAGAGTTTTTTAATGTTATACTATATATTTTTAATATATAGTCTTTAATTTACTTTTTAATAATATTTAGTTTGACTATTTCTTTTTTTGGCTTAGTAATTTTTTTGTTTATTCATCGTAAATGTCCATTATTTTTTCAGTTCATCGTAATTTCTAAAGCGCTTTTACAATGTAAATTAACACAGAAGTTCTAGTAAATTGAAACTGTCAGTCCAGTTTTCAGAGCTGGAGTTCAGTTTAGTTAATTTCAGTTTAGTTTATATTTCGCTGCTGAAAGTCCAAACACTAAAGAGCAAATCAAAAAAGAGCCAGCTCCACAAGTCCCAAATAAAGCAAGCCAATGGCGACAGTGGCAAGGAACAAGATTGCACCAATTGACGAAAGTGAAGGAATCAGTCTCACTCTCTCCAATCCTCTATGATCATCACAGCATCTGCTCAGGATACGGCCTGGTCCAAGATTATGGAGAACTCAGGATAAGAAAACCAGACAAACATAAGCATAGATACCATTCGAATTAAAATGTTAATAGTATGTGAATAATCTTAATAATATGTGAAATTTTATCTAGTTTCAGTGAACAAAAACTACATTAATCATTGTAAACTGATAATTGCAATTATGTTGTTTAAGATCATAACCAATATTACTAGTCATGATTGTTGTCAGTTAAAAAAATAATAGATTAATATACAAGAAAGAATGTTAAATGCTTAGCTTGTATTTTTTTCTCAATTAATCGTTATTTTTTTTATTTATTCTTAATTATATTAGTATGATACACCATTTTATTATGTTATTTAAAAAATGGTTATATCACTTCAAAATATATCACTTTTATAAGTTTTTTGGGGGGACATATTCATCTGTTTTGTTGCCCAATTCATTAGTTTTATTTTAAAATTGCAAGGTTAAAGTTAAATCAAATATAGTACTGTGGTTATTCCCAACTGCGTGTTATTCCCAACCCAATTGCCCAACTGAGGGAGTTACATTCTAAAAATAATCTGCAATAGACGAAATCCGCGGAGTAATCAGCTTTATTTTTTACAATTATAGATGTTTTAAGGCTGTAAAACCTCTCACTACATACTTTTCACACGTTTCTCTCTTGTTTTAACACTTTCAAAGTTCAAACCTTAAGTCCAGTATTACAGAATGAAACCAAAAATCAAAACCATTTGATCTTCATTCATTAACTCGTAATGGCGCCCTACAGTCACGAAACTTCTACCTTCCTTTAGCATGTCAAGAAGTTTAACTTTTTGTGCAATGGTTAGACTTCCTTTGTCTTTTGGGTGCTACCACAGGTGCCTTTGATAGTGCAGAACATTTCATTGACATTGTGAGAAAAAACTTGCAAACATACAGTACAGCACTTCAGAGTACCACTGCTAGCGATCAAAGATTTATGCACATTTGGCAAACCGAGCGCATTCTGTGCTGTACAGAAGACACAGCACAGAGGAGATTGATGGACAATGGTCTACAGCCAGTCAGGATGCAGAACACAATGCGCTAATCAGGACGCAGAACACAATAGGATGTAGAAAAAAAGCATGTTAAATTACGCAGAAAAAAATCTGTGATACTGCAAGGCTGCGAAAAGTGAACCACATTATCGCAAAGGACTACTGTACATTATTTTTAACGTTTTTATTTACATTAATTCTACAAGTGATATCAAATATCACACTTTCTCCTTAAACACTGGTAGTGCTACTATAAATGCATTTAATTAAATCACAGATTGCACAGAGTGACAGTTGCGCTGTACCGCAATATCAATTCTATTTTCCAGCAAACAGCTCTAACTGCTGTGCAAAAGAGCACAGGCCATAAAAAAACTGGCTGTATAACACTTTATTTGACCAGGATCTTGATTAAAATTGCTCTATCATAGATGTTTGCTGATGTTTTTGAGAGGCAAGCTCATCAGTGCTTTTCTCTGCAGTGTAGAATAAATGTATGTATGCGGTTGCCAGGTTGGGATGAACTGGGCAGAAAATGTACTCTAATTCAGTGATTTGATTATTTTTTTTAAATGTGGCAACATCTGACAACAATTTACCGTCCCCCCAGGGTGTCAATATCCATTATCCCAATCAATATACAAGTTATTATTCATGTTGTGGCTTTTGCATAGGACTTTGCCTAGGAATTGCAGTCATATTATTTTAAATAGCAGTACATAAGAAGGGCTTAATGAGATTAGGGCAGTGCAATGGCAAAATGGCACAGTTTGAGTAATTGAGAAGTGTCATTGGTTTGTCTTGCTGTCAAGGTCAGTGGCTTTGTTGAGTCACACTTAAAAGCAGCCACCCAGACCCATTCGTCTTACTTAATGGTACATTGTAGACCTCTGAACGAGAACAGCGGCTTCTCTTGGGCCAGCCTTTTTCAAGATCCCCTCTGACTATGTCTTCATTCCAGTCCTCCTCTCAATCAATTAATCAATGGCAGGGCCTAATCAAGCAGGAACAAATTGCTATGCACCCTGCTTAGCTGCACATGGGAAGGCATTAGCCATGATTCGCATGCAGTTCAGAATCGCAGAGGGTTTTTGGGTCATTTAAGCGCTCTGTGAATTAGCAGCTGATATCAGCCAATGACAGTTTACCATGTTTGCAGCTCAAGTGACAGTTCATCACGCTAAAGAGGGAAAACCCGATGAGACTTGGCACAGGATGCACTTGATTTGTCTCCTCGGTGACACCGCGCATTTGGGATTGGCGACTAGGGATGTGCAAATCTACATATCTGAAAATCGTCGTCTGTAGTTGGCCTGTATAATTAGGATGTTTTCAAGCTTATGTGAATGCGATGGGCAGACGAGACTTGCTTTTGTTGTGTATCTAGAATGAAACAGAATTATGTGGTTTTGATGAATTTTTCAAAGAGGAGCAAAGAGCTTGACATGCCATTTTAAAAACACAATGCTTGTGGCAGGATACTCATAGCAGAGTGGATGCAACTGCCAAGGAGACCTGTCTGAATGTCTATTACTGCTTTTTTTGCTAGAGCTAAAAAAGGTATGTAGCTGAAGATGCAACTTTTCTCAAACTTTTAAAGTTTTAAAACTAATTTGCAAAGGAACTGCTGAAATTTCAAATTACATTATAAAGAAATATCTATAAATTGACCATATTTTTCAATTTTTTATAATTTTTTCAACATTTTTTACGCTTTTGAATTACATTATAAAAACCTTGATCTTTCTTTCAACAACTTTTAACCTTAAAAAGTTTGAAAAAGTGACTTTTTAAAATATTTAAGGGTTGAAAGTGATATATTGTCTGGGTCGGTGTTGTATATTGTGATATACATTGTCATTCACAGTCATGTGATACATATTGTCATTCCAATAAATCTAAATGAATGACTTTCCAAAAAGAGCTGTTTAAGTCATCTGGTGAAATTGTATTTATTTCGCAATACATATCGCAAAGAAAAAAATATTGCAATGCCATTTTTTCTAATATCGTGCAGACCTAATAGTCATATACAGACAGAAAAATTTGCACTGATAGATCAGCTAGACAACATAAATATAGCTAAATATAAATAATTGATTAGTGTTACCATTATATATTGTCATAATGCCCAGCATGCTTGTTAAAATTAAATAATTAATGCATTATAAACACACCAGTGAGACATTCTTTAAAGGGTCACGAAACACCAAAAACACATTTTTTTAGCTCTTGACAGTCGTATTTGTGTCCCACACTGTTAAAATCACTATTAGGACACATATTTCACTAAAAAGTGAAAATTGGTTGTTTTTGCATTATTTCGAACAAATTCGTACTTCCAGTTTGAAACTAATTTTTGAAGCTGTGTCACTGCCATGCGATCTTAGCGTGTATTCCAGCATGTAGACTGGACGTCTGTATCTGGGAGTGCCTTATTACATCTCTGAGTGTGCTGCATTACTGCATGAGTAAGACTTGGTTCTAACCAATCAGCTCTATTGTGCAACTTCATTAATATTCATGACAGCTTCCAAGACTGTTTTAACCTGTTACAGTGTTCAGACGGCAGAGAGACGACACGTTGTGTTGCCAAAACAAGAGTGCGGTGTTACTTTTATAATTTGCTGCAGTGAAGGTTTTGTTTTCATTTTTTTCTCTATGAGAGCGCAGCTGGACTCTCGTGTGGATTTCAGTGCACGCGACTCGACAAAAATAGTCGAGAAACTGCGCAAGGAATATTTTTTTTCCTGCGAGCTTTACCCATCTGGAAATGGTGAAATCCGGATTTGCTGCTCGTCTCCTCCTAATACAAACACGGCTCTAGTTAGTGTTGATTGTCCTGTCTCTACAGATGTGGTAACTGAGTGACCAGTGGTCTTTGTTTATTCTGATGGCAAAGTTAGTTCAGCATGTGCCCAAACCGACACTCCCACTTTTATGCAAATCTTTACAGACCATCTTTCTTTTGCTCCTCCAACACTCCCCCTTAAACAGAGCTGGACACGCCCACTTTCCTGACTTTATTTCAAAGTAGAGGTGTGAAAACACCCTGCTGAAACAAGGGGGTTTCATGGACCTTTAAAACTAATTGAAAACTGTGTTATAACACTGCTGTCATAATCATGCTCACCCTGTTTGAGTTTCTTCTGTTTTTATATAGTGGTTAATATCATTGTGTTTATTCAAAGCGGTTTTGTCTTCTACTGCATTCAAACAGGAATTATTCTGATTGACTGTCAAAGTTTTTGACAATATTGTTGTATGAAGGCCAAACCAAGGGTTGTTAAATGGGACGTTTTAGGCTACAGATAGTTGATCTTATTACCTAGCAACTTTGAAAGCTGCAGTTGTCTTAGTGAAATGCCAATATTTTAAAGTGTTTGTGTTTTTAACAATTGCATTGTTAGAAATGGTTATAAACTACAGTACTTAGATTTAGTGTGCAGTGAACATTGGGACAGCTGTTGTATCCTTCAATGCCCTTGGAATGAAGGCTGCATTTGAAGGGGCTTTAAATTGGGACAGCTTTTGTCATGTGGAGCGGATGCAGTCAGCTTTCAAATGTGGACTTCAAAGCCTCTGAAATGGGACATCGCTTATTATAGCTATACACTGTGTAATATGTATGTAATTGTATGCTAAAACAATCTAAAAATAATCTTTTGTTGGAACAACTAATTGACCAAATAGTCACCATGGCATTTGTTGTTTGCTCAAACTAATTTAAAATGAGTTGAAACAACACAACACTTGAGTCTTTTGGGGGGACAACCTAATTGTTTTATGTTCAATCCACTTAAAATTGTACAAACTAATACATTAACATAAGGCCTTCATGTTTTCTCAATGCAATGTGGCATTTTTACAGTGCATACATTCCATACCTTCAATTTGTGTTGTGACAACATGAAGGTATTAAGTTAGCTTATTAGTGTGTACAATTTTAAGTGGATTGAACATAAAACAATCAAATTGTCCCCCCAAAAACACATGAATTGTGTTGTTTTGGCTCAAAATTATGTCATTTGAACAAACAGCAAATGTCATTTTTTGAGTGTAGACCTGAGTCATGCTTCCAAAAACTGTTTTCTAATCAATTTATTTATTTATTTTTATTTATGATTTATGTTTTTATTTTATTTTATATTTAAAATAACATCATTTCCAGATGATTTAAGAGCATTTATGGCCATGGGCATGGGAGAGGGTGAAATAAACTTCTGCAGCCTTGGTACATTATTCATAGTCTTGGTGGATTTTGTATAAATTATTTTTGTTTTAATGTAATTGCACAATTTAACAGTTATTGAAAAGAAGAAAAAAAATATCAATGTGAACATTAATGTGAACAGCAAGTTTAACAAAAGTATATACACTCTAAAAATGCTGCGTTTAAAACATACCAAATTTGGTTGATTTTAGCAATCCAGCACTTTATAGTATTTGACTTACCCGTGTGATGCCAAAATAAACCAGATTTGGTATGTCTGGGTTGCCCTAACTCAATGTTGGATGAAATATGAACAAACCCAACCACTGAGTTAAAAAAGTAATTAAATTTAATTGTTCAGAAGGTAATGATTAACACTTATTAAATAATTACTTTGTATAGGTTTTATTTTACATTCTTAGGTGATACAAAAACACAGATGTTTCGCCACAATACCTTCCTCAGTGTGCCGAAACGTCTGTGTTTTTTGAATAAGCTAAGGATGTAAAATAAAGGCTATACAAAGTAATCATTCAATGAGTGTGAATCATAATCTTCTGAGTAATATTATTGATGAGATCAACGCACAAAAAAAGTAAAAAAAAAATGTGAGAGTGCAGAGCAAACTTTATTTTCTCAATTTCAATTTAATTGAAAAAATATATAGGGTTTAGTGCAACTCAGGCTCATTGTAAAAACGTACTCCTATATATATTCCTTGAGAGTGCAAATTATGTGGCCAGAAGTACATATGGGTGCACTTTGTCTGCCGACAGCTTCTGTTTTTTTCATGTTACTAGCAGCCCGTTTCCCCATGTGGACAGCTTTTCAGCTGTTACCAGTTTGCCCAGTGGCTCACCGCAAACATAGAGTTGAGACACAGAGAGGAGTTGACCTCGATGACAGGGTTCGAGTCTGGTGAAGAACAGTCCCTGAAAGCAGGTAAAACAAAAACAAAAGGCAAAAGGCGATTGGGTTTAGGGAAGGCTGTAGGCGGGTCAATTGGGCCTTTAGAAAACACTATCGGTTGGGTTTAGGGAAGGGGGTGGGTGGGTGTATCAGTCAGTCAGTCAGTCATCTGAAAGAAATTTGACATCTGAAAAAGTGTACACAGCTGCCTCTGGTAGATTCGCGAGAGCAAAAACTGCAAAAAAAAAAAAAAACATACAAAAAGAAAACCGTACCTCCTGGGACATAATTTGCGCTGTCCAGAAATGTATGCAATAATAAATAATCATATTGACCATGAGTTGATTTAGTGGATTGCCCATATTAGACTCAATATTGAGTTAGGTCATTTCAGTATTTTTAGAGTATAAAAGCAACAACAGAGATGGATAAAAAAAACTTTATTAAATAAGTTATTTGGATGAAAATGTCACTACCATCATTTTAGAAAAAAAATAATAATAATGTGTGTTCAAGCATGTCTGTTATCTCTATTGCCTGCCTTTAAACAAACAGTAGAGAGTGTTGAGAACATTTTTACATGAAGGTTAATCAAATTCAGATTCATAACAGATCACCTTTATTTATTGCCTTTCCAATAATGTGAAATGGCCGTTGCTGATGTGTTTAGCCTACTGACATCTTGGATAGAAAAAAATAACCCAGCCTTTTAGAATGTAGTCAATTGAAAACCACATAGCTCAAAGCAGATCTGTCTCTAAAGGTTTATCAGTTATTGTTAAAAAAAAATCAATTTCTCGCATTCAGACCCTGACAGTTACTCTTTCACTGCGTTCTGCTTTTCTGACTCTTCTGGTTTGTATTGTGTAACAAGAAAACCCTGTTGAAGAGCAGTAGCGTTGACAAAGCATTTCAAATGAAACATTTTAGACTCCTGTAGCTTTAATGAAGCTCAACCTCTGAGCCAATTGTAATACAGTGGCTTTGGTGTGCAGCCAATGGGAAAGCTGCTTACTGAGCTCCAGATGTTGTGTCCAGCCAATGGGAGAGTGGATCAGTGCAGTGTTAGTGATGCGATTAATAGGCCAAAGCAAGTGTTGGAAGTCTAACATGTTGCTCGGTATGAATAATTTATGGCCCTGGGCATGGCACTTCCCTTTGAAGTTCCTCTTTGAAGCCAACCCCAAAAAGAAACAAGTTAAATTTTCACAGGACTGAAATATTTATCTGTAATGACCCAAGCTCCTCGCACAGTCTTGGACTGAATGTGGTGTTAAAGTGATTGAAACGATCAAAGGTTTTAGAAGCTGAGATCTATAGGGACGGGAAAATAAAGCAATAGGGCAGACGGCTGGGTAGACAATCACTTTTTAGGTGATCAAAATGGCTCCGGTTGGTACATGTATGCTCTATTTCCTTCATATATGTATGAGGGGAACATAAGTATTGAACACGTCATGTTTTTTCCTGGGAATAATATTTCTAAATGAGCTGTTGATATGGAATT
The DNA here is from genome assembly GCF_052040795.2 of Danio rerio. Lineage (NCBI taxonomy): Eukaryota > Metazoa > Chordata > Actinopteri > Cypriniformes > Danionidae > Danio > Danio rerio. The sequence continues at coordinate 40,998,033 of NC_141034.1, forward strand.
GAACCAGATTTTGGTAAAACCCAAATAATACAAACATTAAAAAAGTCTGAAACATTAGTTATGTGTAATAACAATGAAATGACACAAGGAGAAAGTGCTGAACTACTGAAATGTGTTTACTACATTAAATAAAAGACTTTTTGGTGATGGCAATTTAAAGACGCCTCATGTGGATTCTCATGTGGAGATTAAAGTCAGATACATTGCTCAGTTGTAAAGTTTTCACAGACTTCAACAGAGTGTAAAAATCTTGATGGATCTGTGGGTCTCGTCTCTCAAATCTGTTCTTGTATTTTTTGTTGGATTCAATTCAGGTGATTGGCTGTGCCATTCTAAAGCTTCTCTGAAACCATTTAAGATTTCCTTGGCTGAACTTTTTTTTATTATTGTCTTGCTAAATTGTCCATCCTGATTTCATCTTCATCATCATGACAATATAGTTGTTGTACTGAAGCAGCTAAAATTCATTTACAATGAGGAAGGGCAGAGGGTTGCTAAAGAACAACTGAGAGATTTCAGCTGCTGTCTGGGCATTCACTGCCTTTCTACACCTCCCTTTCTTTATGTGTTCAATATATTTTCCCTACATCATTTCATTTTGTTACACATAACTTAATTTGTAAACTAATTCGATTTGTTTTCTTTGCATATATGGATTTCTTTGGTTGTTACTAACATTCGGGGGAAATTTCAATGGCACCTTTAGAAATATATTTTCTGAGAAAAATGGTGACGTGTTCAATACTTATTTATTTATATATATTTTTGGGGTGGAATTGTACCTTTGAGATTTGTTCTTTCTTGTTCAACAACATGAATTTGTGAATACTGTGACAAATGCAATTATGCTCTAAAATATATGAATTTAGTATGAAATAATGAAATTGGTATATAATGTAGTGTCCTATAATTCCCACCATGCAGAAGATGTAGAAAGACGGTATTGTGGAATCTGCACATAAAGATCAAGTTAGCTGTACAAATCATAAAGTCACTGAATTTGGCAAATTTTAGATGAATAAATCAAAGATATTGCTGTACACATTTTTTTCATATTGCTTATACACACAGAAACTCATTTCTTCATGACAACAAGTCACATTCCGTTTAATGTTACTTTTGACTAGTAAAAAATACTTCTGAAAGCATTAATATTTTTTTAAAGTAATACCAATAGCTTTATTTTAATTTCCTTCACAATTGTTCTTTCAAGTTTTCAATTTGAGAGAAAAAAAAGTATTTAATTAAAAAATGTTGTTGTAAATACATTATTAAATGAAAGTAATTACACAATCATTTTTTAATTATCTTGGAATAGAGAAATATAAAGCATGGATAATAAATGTAATCTAGAAAAAAAGATACCTTAGCAACCTAAATATCTTAAACATAAAAATGTAATATATATTATACAATACACATGTCTGATGTATTAGTTTGTATGCAATTTATAATTTAGCTAATTTATTATACAATATCATGCAAATCCAATATATATTTTGAAATGTTTTTTGTTTTTTTATCAGCATCAAATTAAAATGCTAGACTGCTTAAGAAGTGCTCAGTTTATTTCAAAAGTTGAAGTCTAATCATCCATATTAATGAAAATGGTCATTATGGTGGCTCTGGTGCCTTTAGCAGCTTAATTCATTTTGGAGCTTCCTCATCAAAGTGCTACTTCAATGTCCACATTAATGGAGTTTCTAACGGAAGTTCGGGAAGATCACAGCACTAAGTGCCCTCTTTTCATAGTGATGTCCAGGGTAGGAACTTTCATCTTTAGTTGAGTTATATGTTCAAGCCTTTCCATTACAGCTAGAAGAAAAAAAAACTGGTTGCCCTTTTTTTCCATTTCTCTAATAGATTATTCAAGCATGAAGTCAGATAAGAATAGCATTTTTTTGCTTGTCTGTGTAAAACAAATCATATTAAGTTAAATTGTTAAGTTAATTGTATGTTTTGTTTTATTTGTCTTAATCTATTTGTGTTTGTTTCTTAATTTGTTTTCGGGACTGTAGCTATATGGAAACAAACGACCAATTGAAAATTCTGTTTATCTGGTTTTCTCAGTTATTACATAATTTATTAGATATGGGTTTGAGTAAATGCTTTTTTCCTACAATGTTCTGATAAATATTTTTTTACAACTGTAGGAAAATATTTATTTAAAGACCACCCCTAAAATAAAATAAAAATATATAAATCACCATATATTGATTGATTTCTTAAAATCCACATGAACCAGAAGCTGTGACCGTTACTTTTTTCGTGTTGTGATGCAGTTCCTAGAAAAACAGAATATTAAATGAGACAACTGTAGGTGTGGCTTGTTTTTTCTACTGTGAGCTGATTGGATGTAGTAAAGAAGACATTTCATTCACACTGATCGAGAAAAGAGTTTGGGGAGAGTTATTACAACCTAACAGATGCCTCCTCCCCATCATTTCTGTTTGTTGTGAAAACTGACAATTGGATGGGTGTGGTTAAATATGTTAGCCACGCCCAACTGCTAAGATATACATAATCTGACAAATAAAAATAGAAAACAGAAAGTGCAATTTTAGTTTTTAATTAAAGATTAGAAAGGCATTTTTTTTCTTAATGTCATGCACAGATAAATTTAACTAGCAATGTGGGCATCATATGACTTTGATTGCTTGAGGACTATTAGGTCTTCTGAAGTTAAAACTCCAAATCATTTTTATATAAATGACATTTTTTAAAATTAGAATTTAGAAGAGATGTGTTTATGTACACATAACATTTTAAATCCAGAGAAATCGAGAGATAAGTGGTCTCTTGAATTATTACATAACTGTATGTGGATTGCCATTTTTTTTCCAATTGTCATATATATATATGAATATATATATATATATATATATATTATTGTCTGTGCAAAACAATTCAAACCAAGTTAAATTGCTCAGCAATTGTATTGTTATTTCTTGAATGAGTCTTGATTTATATGTAAATCGGGGGGGGGGGGGGGGGGGGGTTCTCAGTTTTACTGGATTAAATACATAAGGGTTTAGGTAAAATGTAAAAAAAAAAAAAATGCTCATTCGTTTTCCTTCAGCCTAGTCCCTTTATTCATTAAAGGTCTCCACAGTGGAATGAACCGGCAACTTATCCAGCATACGATTTTTAAGTAGCGGATGCCCTTCCAGCATCAACCCAGTACTGGGAAACATCCATACACCGTCATTCACACATACACTACAGCCAGTTTATTCCATTTACCAATAGAGCATGTCTTTGGACTGTGGGGGAAACCAGAGCATCCGGAGGAAACCCATGCAAACACAAACATGCAAACTCCACACAGAAATGGCAATTGACCCAGTTGGGACTTGAACCAGCAACCTACTTGCTCTGAAGCTAACCACTGAGTCACCATGTCACAATAAAAAATTGTTTTCCAACTTAAAAAAATTACTGATCAAAATAACATAAGTTGCTTTTTTTATTATGATTTTTAATTGGGCAACGCGGTGGTGCAGTGGGTAGCAGTTTTGCCTCACAGCAAGAAGGTTGCTGGTTCGAGCCTCGGCTGGGTCAGTTGCCATTTCTGTGTGGAGTTTGCATGTTCTCCCCGCATTTGCGTGGGTTTCCTTTCGGTGCTCCCGTTCCCCCACAAGTCCAGAGACATGTGCTATAGGTGAATTGGCTAAGCTAAATTTTCTGTAGAGTATGTGTGTATATGAGAATGTATGGGTGTTTCCTAGTGATGGGTTAAAGCTGGAAGGGCATCCGTGGCGTAAAACATATGCTGGATAAGTTGGCGGTTTATTCAACTGTGGCGACCCCTGATTAATAAAGGGACTAAGCCGAAAAGAATTCCACCAAATATTGACTTTAGCTTTTCGTAATTCAAAGCATTTGTATTGTGTGGTTTAAAAAAAAATAGATAATAATAATAATAATATATATATATATATATATATATATATATATATATATATATATACACACACACATACACACATTGTCATAAGTAGTTTACGGAATAAAAAAATTGCACAACTGTATATTGTGATGTCAGAAATTCTTAACATTTCTTTGTCTGTCTGTGTAAAACAAAACAAGTTAACCACTCGTAAAATAGCTTTTTTTTGTATCTATTTTTTTTCTACAAAATAATAAATGCTGTTTTTCCCCTCTTCTACTCCCTCTGGTGTACAGGGATCCTGTATAAAGGGAACGGTGAGAATGTGTTCCTCTCTCAGCTTCCTCCCATCATCAGCACTGTAATGGGGAACGGCAGACGCAGAAGCATCTCCTGTCCGAGCTGTAATGGCCAGGCGGAGGGAAACAAACTGCTGGCCCCTGTTGCTCTGGCATGGGGCATTGATGGCAGTCTGTATGTTGGCGACTTCAATTACATTCGACGCATCTATCCGTCAGGCAATGTCACCAGTGTCATGGAGCTCAGGTGAGCACAGCGAAAACACAACTTCAACATCAGCATAGCATACCTTACGTGACAAATCACAGGATCCTGTCAGGCAGCATCTACAAACAATTTAATAGTATTACTATTTTTTTCTTTATTCGCAAAACAGTCAGTTCTCACAAAAAGCAGGCCTTCAGATTTTGCATAATAGCAGGAACAATTCTCACAGCAGGTGATTTGAAGTAATTGTTTTGAAAGTTATTGTTGAAGACTCTGGATTTGGCAGCAGTGCTTTGATAGCTGTAGCTGCAATGTTTGAAAGGGGAATTTAGAGACGTTTAGACTTTTAGAGTGCTGACAGAACGCTTTAGACTTAAAGATGAAGTAATTCACTGCCACTTACATTTTTAAGCTAATGCACCAATTGAAAGTCGACTACATGATCAATTAACTAGCTGACTTCTCTAATCATGGTCCTGTTGACAATGCAGTCTCAGTTTTAGAGTGATTTGTCTCTAATAAGATACATGCTCAGCATAATTGAGAACACCCTCTTTTGAAAACTAATATTTTTATCAATTTCTCAGAGAATATAGGCAATTTATTTTGATGCATTTAAATAAAACAGATTTATTAAACAGATATATTTATGAAAATAATATTTTAGTCACCAAACATATTTAGGAATTGAAAATTAATACAATTAAATTCAAGCAAAATATTGAAAAAACTAATTACAACCTACAAAATTTCAACTAAATATGACTTTTTTTTGCTTCTCTTGATTTTTCCTCTTTTTAAATTTGTATTTAATATTTTTCCATAACGTTATACATATAAATTTGGGTGTAAATACAGTTTTTATATATTAGTTTTGTTATATAATATTAGTTTTGTTTAAAAATTAGTTTTGTTATATATGTTATATATTTTTATATTTGATATGTTATATAAATTTTGGACCATTACCGTTAGTTATTTTCCTTCAGTACTGATGAATCTAATGTATATGTACAAATAAAATTAAAAATATGAACTTAAAAAATAGATTTGTGAGGGGTGTGCTTATATATGCTGAGCACTGTATATGTCCATTTCTGTTTCAAATTTTAATCTACTTCTTTGCGATGTCTTTTTTTCTAATTCAATAGCCCAGTTATATTTCAGCAAATTGTGTTATCAATGCCCAACAGTTCAAGATGCTTGTGAACCATGGTTTAATATCCACTTTTAACCATTATATGGGCTAAATGTTAAAAGCTCCATAATTCAAGTGATTACAAACTATTTATGCCACACAAGACATGACAGTGATCTCAATTTGGAATTCATGCAATGTTTTTTGTGCACACACATGCATAACACTCACATAGAAAGTACCAAAAATATTTTGTCTTCTGTGTATTTCTGGGCTTGGATAAACAAATACATGCAACATCATGGGCAAATACCCGTCTTTGTTGGATATGTACTGTACTAAAGATAAAGTAATGCCGAGTTCAGACTGCATGATTTTAGCCTCAATTTTGACTCGCCGACAGGTTCTGAGAAATCGCCAACAAATGCCTAAAATTTGCCATGCAAATCTGTGTTTGTTTACACGAATAACAATCACACAGTGATCAAAGACGACATCTTTAAGAGAAGAGAATGGAGATGAGTCGCAGACAGCCGTGAAATATTTGGCATGCTAAATATCTGGAGCTGTCTCCAATTCAAATAATGCTGTGTGAAATGTGTTCTGATTGAAAATAACATTGGCGATTACCTACAGCCAATGAGAGAGCAGCATCCACTAGTGTGGGTATCTGCAGGCGAGCAGGAGGTTGGGGGAGAAGTTATAAAATTAGAATGGGGTGCCAGTAAAGTAACATCAATTAATTTGAGAGGAGTTGTAGCCTAAATTTATTTAGGAGAATAAAACCGGAACTAGACAATGAAGGGGTTAAATGTATAATATTGTACATAATCTCTCTTGCTCTTTTTTTTCTCACGACTTGTTTCCTTGTGTCTCCTTTTTTTTAAACTAACCAAAGAAATAAGGATTTCAGGCACAGGTAAGTTACATTAAAAAGCACTTCAGCATTGCGTACATCCTTGCAGAGACACACATGTATTAAATGCTACATTATAGATGAGTACATTTTTTTCTTACATCAACAAACATCACTCCTTGTGACCCTTTGGAATTAAATGTGCAAAGGTTGTCAACATCAAACTAACCCAGGTTAAGTACTAATTCCAGAAGATGCCATCCACATTTTATGTGAGATGTGGTTGACTGTCTAAAAGCTTTACTCAAGCCATACTAGAGAACTTTAGATTACGATGCAGTGGCCGGCACTTTGGGCCTTTAGCTGAAAGAAGTACCACTGCTTCACATTTTCACATTTGGATTTTACACACGCCAGTGCCTCTGAGTGTGAATTGGTTTCCAAACAGGCCAGGATATCGATCGAGGCGAGCGCACTCAGTGTGTAAGAAAAGCCCTAAAACTGCTTTTGATAAAACGTGAAAAGATTTGTCTGATCCTAGAGAAGAAGGTCACAGATCTCCACACCATCATGTCCCGGCTCGACTGGCCATTTAACCACTAATGGCATGTCTAGAGGGGCCAGGCTAACTCATTCAGAAAGGAGCCGACTGATTGGGAGACGGAATTAATGAATGCAAATAAGCGTAGCGTTCTGAAAAGCCATCAGTTGTTGACAGTCATTAAGATATGCATATCATCACCGCATCGCAGAGAACCTTTCCCCGCAAGGGAACGGGAATGATTGAAATGATCTGGCAGTCTTGGAGTCGTCATCACAGCCTTCACAAATACGTTCCAGTCACATCACATTTACTTCCCTTTTTTCTGCTTCCCATCTGTCAGCAGCTCACACCCTTTTGATAGATGCGAAAAAACATGCTGCAATTCTCTCAACATCTTTAATGGTATTAATATTCTAATCAGTCTCTCATTTCATCTGCCATCTCCAATTGCAATGTCAGACCAATAATTTATGAGTCGCACTGGCTCGGCTTGACAGCAGGCTAATGTCTTCCCTCATAACTTCTATTGTTTATATGTCTCTCCCAAAGCAACAATCCCGCTCACCGCTACTACCTGACCACGGATCCGGTGACAGGGCGGCTCTTCGTGTCTGACACCAACTCTAGACGCATCTACAGCCCACTGGGATCGCTGACCAGCTCAGAGCTCCAACAGAACGTGGAGGTGGTGGCGGGAACCGGAGATCACTGTCTGCCTTTTGACGAAGCTCAATGTGGGGATGGAGGTCCGGCAACTGAGGCCCTTCTCACAGGGCCCAAAGGTATTGTTAAAAGCGACAATCAAAAGGGTCATGACTGTTTTCAAGCAAGGAGTCAAGTGACTCGGGTTCTTCAAATTGATGATATGGTTGAAATGAATCTTCTGAGGCACTTTGATTGACATGAAAGATCATCTCAAAGCTCTGGCAGCCTTTAACACTGTGAGCTCTCTGATTGGCGCTTCAACCAGGGAAATGGAAACTGACAGCCTCGGGATAGGTACTAAATTATTTGACTGAGCCAGACACAACGGATTGATGAAGCATGCTTTGAACGATGACTTGGCCGACATAAATTATAAAGCGTCACACTTGTCTGGAGAATATAGACATCCTATTTCCTATATAATCCCGCCATGCAGAAAAAAATGGAGATGTTTTCATTGTTTTTCAATAAAATGTCATTCGCACTTGAATGCATGTCCTGAATGATGGATACATTAGCTATCGTATTTCCTGTGTAGACTGGTGGTGAATTGATGGGACGTGTGCAGAGATCTACATCCCGGCTGTCGTAGCTATAAAAAAGAAAAAAAGTCAGAGGCATTGATGCATACGTGCACTCGCCTCGATTGGGACTGAGATTTTTGCCGTAACGTCAGTTCACTTCACTGTGTTTTCGTCAGCCACAAAAAACTACCACTCCACTAGGCACGCATTTACCAAGCGGCCGTCTCTATAGCAACGTACACTTTGATAATTTGGGTTTGATGCTTTCCCACTCCATGCTTTTGTCAGATACCCTGAGCCGACTGGCGGACCGGCTCAGACGGTGAGAGCAGGCAGACAGAAATGCTAGAGGGAGGGAGGGAGGGAGGGAGGGATGTTCTAATACATCCTATTCCACTTTCTCCTTAAGAAATAATTCAGCAGTGGGAGGCAAGATGTGAATAATTGAGGGCGATGCTTTCTGCAGTGACCTGAATAATGGGAAGCCAAACACGACACATGTACCCACTGCCTGGATCAGGCAAGCAAAGAGCACAGCTGTGTGACCTGCACATTTCGTTCCCTTCCTCTCTTCTCTCCAGGGATCGCCGTCGACAAGAACGGACTCATCTACTTTGTTGATGGGACCGTCATTCGAAAGGTGGATCAGAACGGCATCATCTCCACCCTGCTGGGGTCCAATGACCTTGCCTCTGCTCGACCTCTGAGCTGCGACTCGGTTATGGACGTCCATCAGGTGAAAAGTGAAAATTCTCAGATCGTCCTGCTCGAGTCATGTATCGTGACCTGCTGAGGGACTGAAATGACTTTTGGACAGATTATTTCCTTTTTTACACTGGGTTGGAAATGTACTATTGATGATAGTTTTTTTATTATTTAATAATTCCAAATGACTTATAAAATTAATAACATTGTTGATAGGTATTTTGTGATTGTTGAAATTAAAAGTAATTACAATCGTTGTGATATTTATAATATAATACTATTTTGGGTGACACTGTAGCTTAGTGGTTAGCACTGTCGCCTCACAGCAAGACTGGTTCGAGTCCAGGCTGGGCTATAGGTGAATTGAATAAGCTAAATTGGCCGTACTGTATGTATGTGAATGGGTGTCTATAGGTGCTTCCCAGTACTGGGTTGCAGCTGGAAGGGCATCCGCTGTGTAAAACATATGCCAGATAAGTTGGCGGTTCATTCCACTGTGGCGACCCCTGATGAATAAGGGGATTAAGCTAAAGGAAAATGAACGTAAGATAATAGTATTTCATTTAGCTCATTAACGTCTGTTAAAATGAATGTATTATTCTTGCTTAATAGACGTTTTGTCATTAAAATAATTAAAAATACCTGTATTTACTGTTCTTTAATATTGCTTTATAAATATACTAATGTTGATAGCTCAATCATGTTTGTTTAAATTAAAAACAAAACATTTTCTAAATATTAATATATTTCAATATAGGCCATATACGTTTGCAAAATAAAAGAAAGTTTAGCAAAAAAACAATGTATTGAGCATAAAATAAATGAAAATCTCCAAAAATCACAAAGCAAAAATATATAATATTCAAATAAATTGAAATTAGCAAACAAACAAAAAAAAACTGCAAATAAAAATCAGGCAATGAAAATCAACTAAAATATTCATTCATTCATTCATTCATTCATTTTTCTTTCGACTTAGTCCCTTTATTAATCTGGTTAATTCACAGCGGAATGAACCGCCAACTCATCCAACATATGTTTTACGGACAATTTAGCTTACCCAGTTCACCTATAGCGCATCTCTAGAGACTGTTTGGGAAACAGGAGCACCCGGAGAAAACCCACGCCAACACGGGGATAACATGTAAACTCCACACAGAAATGCCAACTGATCCATTAAAAAAAAAAAAAAAACCTGATATATATTTGCAAAACATTTTTTATAGCATTGCCTTTACATAACCAAACGTTACAAGGGAACTTGGGTGTTTATGGCAGGCCCAGACCTACTTGGCTGTAAGACCACTTCTGTGATACTGTATCTCCAGGTGATGACGTCATTTAAATGGAGGATAAGTTAAGATAAGAGGATAAATGCTGGATAAGTTGTCGGTTCATTCCGCTGTGGCGACACCTGATGAGGAAAGGGATTAAGCTGAGGAAAAATGTATGAATGATCATGTACTGTTCTTTAGTATTATTTAGTTTTATTTATTTATAATATTGCTGAAAGTTAATTCATACTTGTTAAAATGTCAAATTAAGCAAAATAATTTAAACGCACCATTCCTGATGCTTAATTCATGTTAACTCATGATACATTCATGTAATTTTCGCTACTTAAAATGCTAATGTATTAAAATGCTAATGTCCTTAAGGGAATTATGAAGAACATACCATTAATGTACATTCACCAAGGATGTAAAACACAATTAACAGTTGTTTCCCATTAGCTACCGCATTAACACAAGAAATGATCTATTGCCAATTCTGTCACCAAGCATGGGAAAATACAATATCTGTTAACTGCCCAAACTTGTAGGATAAAAATTATCGCAAATGAGAAGGAGATGCAGTGAAGCTATAATCTCTTTTGCACTTTGCCTTTTAGGTGTCTTTGGAATGGCCAACGGATCTGTCTGTTAGCCCGATGGATAACTCCTTGTTTGTTCTGGATGGCAGTGTGGTTTTGCGGATCACTGAGGAGGGCCAGGTCAGTGTCGCAGCAGGCCGACCCCTCCACTGCCCCATGCCTTCTACAGACATCTCGGTGACAGAAACACAGCGAGCCACGCAAACCCATCTGGAATCCCCAAGCGCCATCGCTGTCTCCTTCAGCGGAGTCCTGCACATCGCCGAGACAGACGAGAGGAAGATGAGCCGTATTCGCAGCGTGGCGGCAGATGGCCAGATCACTCACCTGGCAGGAGCGCCTTCAGACTGCGACTGCAAGACCGACGTCAACTGCGACTGTTACCTAACCGGTGACGGCTTCGCTAAAGACGCTCGCTTGAACGGCCCGTCATCTCTAGTGGCAGCTCCGGATGGAACCCTATACGTTGCTGACCTGGGAAACATTCGCATTCGCACCATTGGAAGAAACAAGCCTGCACTTAACAGCATGGGCCTGTTAGAAGTGGCGTCGTCCGGCGAGCAGGAGGTGTACATGTTTGACAGTAATGGCACTCACCAGCATACGGCTAACCTGATCACCGGAGACTTCAAATATAACTTCAGCTACAGCAATGAGGGAGATCTGACCTCAGTGGCTGATAGTCATGGGAACACGCTTCGGATTCGCAGAGATGCCAGCCGCCTGCCCGTGCGCATCGTTGCACCTGACAACCAGGTTATTTGGCTAACTGTGGGCTCGAGTGGTGGGCTCAAGACCCTTGGCACACAGGGGCGTGAACAGGTGCTGCTAACTTACCATGGCAACAGTGGTCTCCTGGCAACCATGAGCACTGCCAGTGGATGGACAACATTTTATGAGTAAGAGCGTTTGGGCATTTCTGCTGTTTGTATCCTCAAATTTAGGGTTCAGCTAGTATTAAAGAGCCCCTATTTGCATTTTAAAAGGTAATATTTTAATTTGGGGGTCTCCAACAACAGGCTGATATGCATGCCAGGCCAAAAAAAAAACACTTTCATTGTTTTAGAATATGCATTTATTCATTCATTCATTTTCTTTTTGGCTCAGTCCCTTTATTAATCCGGGGTCGCCACAGCAGAATGAGAACATGCAAACTCCACACAGAAATTCTAACTGACCCAGCTGAGGCTCCAACCAGCAACCTTGCTGCTGTTAGGCAACAGCACTACCTACTGCGCCAACGCGTCACCCAATATGCATTTATTTTTACCTAATTATCCCAACGATTCCCATATGATTCATTCAGCGATTCATTTGTTCCCTAAACCTCCTGTGCGTGAGGCTAATCTGCTGTGATTGGTTCAATGACCAAGTCTGTTGTGATTGGTCGACTCGGTTCAGTGCGCAACAGAGAGAAATGGCCACCACAGCTCAATGCAGGAATGCAATAAAGCAATCCAGTTAAACACTAGCACCTTACTCTACTCGCTAACTCCAAGTATTAACAGACACACATTCAGCATTAATCTACACAGTGGCAAAAGTTGAACTATTTTGAAAATTGACCACACTGCACGTGTGTATGAACAGAAGATGGTGGCCATAGCAAAGACAAACAGCTTAACATCACACACTCATTTAAATCGGTAAAGGAAGAAGAACGCGTCACGTTTTCAACATGGTTTTAGACACAATATGTGAATAGCCCTATAAAGATTTAAGCTGAGAGATACAGTACAAGCACTGATCTATAATAGATAAGTGATTACAAGCTGCACGGAGTAATTACAACTTATAACACACAATTAAATACATATTTTGCAAACTGCATAAAGCAAGGCAACAATTTAAATTACACTTACATGTTCTGATCCTGAGGAAGAAGAATCTGGTCCACGTGAACTGTAACAGTTACTGACAAAGTCCCATACATAATAATCTCTGCTCCAAACGGCCGATGAGTCACGCTTGAAGCGTAGGTTATTGAATCAAAAATCTGAAAAATGACAGGAACAATCACAGCACACGGTTGGCTATACTGTGGTATTGTTCTGAAAATGAACTTTAACCATTTATTACCTGCAGGCAAATCCTTATTTGTCAGTGATCGTCATCTTCGAGTCATGATCAGTCCCGTGATCCCCTGCGCTCCGCTAGTGTCTGAAGGGAAAGGAGTGCTCATGTTTTACCAGAACCGGTACTACATATTTGATGATGTACCATGTCGACAGTTGATTTGTTCAGGCAAACATCCGGACCCAACATGATTCATTTATTTGACTCTGAGTGGACTATTTCATTAAAGAATCAATAGTTTTAAACACGGTGGACTTTCAAATTTAAACCTCAGCTGGATGTTTTTATTCACTTAGTGCTGTTACACACTGCATAGAAGGCCATTTTCAAAAACCCATTATAGGGTCTCTTTAAAAGTTTGCTTGGGACTTATTCACCATCAAATCATGCTGGTTATTAAGATATGTAGAAATTATACTTTTTAAGTGTGTTTGATAACAACTTTTAGGTTTGGTTTGATAAAAATAAACTGGTGCACCTGATTGTCCAAAACTACCTTAGTTACTTAATGGAAAAACAGAACTATTAAAACACGGTTGTGCTTGAATTGAGGTCACAAACAGAGTTCTTATGAATCATAGAATTTTTGCAATATCATGGTCAAATATCTTGGTTTTACTCCAGACATTGAAAGTTTTATTATCGGTCCAAGTCATGAAATATTAAGTATTTTACTTCCCATTTATCAAAATGTATTTTTCTACACCCTGTTTTTAACACATTGTTTCACTTGTTTTGCATATTGTTACGTTTAGGCTATATTTCATTTCCATTGTATTCCTTGCACACCTGTCAACAAGAAATCAAATGGAGACATTCGGCAGTTTTTTATCGGTCCCTGCTGAATTATTGATTCAAAAATTGCCTAAAATTACTTTTTTTGCAGTTAATTTTCTTAAAATTCAAAGTAAATTTCTGTAGTTTTTATTCCATTGGTGTATATAATTAATGAGTGAATGCTATGCTATATGATATAAAACTATGCAGATGGTGTCCTGGCTGACCAAAAACTAGAAAATCTGCAGCATATTTAAAAAAATAATAGCTTTTTAGTCAGTGAAGGTCAGGGAATTTGACATTTGGTTTAGAGTTGGAACCCTGCAAACAGAATTGTTTAGTAAAAATAATTAATGAAATTCAAATAATTACTCAAATGCTAAACTTTCTCAGAATCCCAATATAAACAAAATTACCTATATAAAAAATTATAGTACAATATGTGTGCTCTCAGATAAACCAATGCTCAAAGACATTGAAGGCAGCACCTCTCTCTCTTTCTCTCCCAGCTATGACACAGAGGGGCGACTCACCAATGTAACTTTTCCCACCGGAGTGGTGACCAGTCTTGCTTATGAAATGGACACTGTATCTACAGTAGAAAAAGAAAGTTTTGAACGAGAGGAGGCTGGAAGCATTACTACAAACCAGTCAGCAATTCAAAACATTCTTACATTACAACAAGGTAACACTTTAATAAAATACACACACAAAAAACATTCTGGTCTTTCTACTTGTGTCATTTACAGTATGTGTTTTCATTATTTTGCAGATCAGCTGAAGAACAGCTATGTGGTTGGTTACGACCACTCCTTATGGATTCTGTATGCCAATGGAATGAACACTCACTATCAGACCGAGCCACACATTCTGGCTGGTGCTTCGTCCCCTACGCTGGCACGGAGAAACATGACACTGCCTGATGACAGCGGGCAAAATCTGGTGGAGTGGCGCTTTCGCAAAGAGCAGACGAGGACGAAGGTCACAGTGTTTGGACGGAAGTTACGAGTACGTAATGAAGTCCAATTATAGAAATGTTTAAAGGTGCAGTAGGTTATTGTCTTCAGAAACATTTTTTGTTGTGCTGGTTGAAAGTCTCTTCCCATTTTAATAGTAATGATTAAAAAATAAATGTATTTATATGCATTTTTATATTCTGGGAAAGGCATACAACTAAAAAAAGTTCATCCAATTAAAATTTGTCAGGCCGATAATTCCCATAATTCAGATAAGTAGCCCAAAAAGTCTGTTAACAAATGTAGATTTGTACAACTGCACAGCCGTTCAGACAGATCTGCCGTTTGCGTGTGCACGTGTAACAGAGGCCAGCTAGTAAGTGCTGTGCAGGTAAACTACACTCCTCTGACCTTTATTAAAAGTTGCTCTAGCGATAGACGCTAGAGGCCATGGTCATTAGCCTCCTTGTTAGAGCAACCAACTCCCATGAGGAAGGTCACCAGTTCGATCTTAGCTTGGAGTGGGTTGGGTGGTGTAGGACCGGTGGGGTTAAATTGGTGCCGTGACCCGGATGGGAATGAGGTTTAGGAGGGTAGTAGCAGAGGCCAGCTAGTAAGTGCTGTGTAAGTGAGGTTGGGTGGTGTAGGACTGGCGGGGTTACACACACGTTCACCTGCACACGAGAGAGAGTAACAGCCGTAAAAACAAATGCTGAATCAAAACTTTAAAATCCTGAATCAATATTGAAGCTACTTTTGTATGCTGGAGGAAGAATGACATTAGGAGATATTAGGCTAACGGATAGCATTTAGGCAGATCACCAACTGCACCTTTAAGAAAAGCTTGAGAGCAAATGCAAAATCCCTGAATAATTTCATCATGACATCTCTTAGCCTTATTATAGCTAAAAGCTCATGAAGTAAACTGGCCTCAGTTCTTATAGGTTTTTTTAGTCATACTTTATTTTGATGGTTCATTTGTTGAATTTAAGTTATATTGCATCTACTTGCCAACTAATTCTTAT
Source organism: Danio rerio (assembly GCF_052040795.2). NCBI lineage: Eukaryota > Metazoa > Chordata > Actinopteri > Cypriniformes > Danionidae > Danio > Danio rerio. The sequence continues at coordinate 41,013,608 of NC_141034.1, forward strand.
TAGATTATAAGTAGACTGTTGGGGTTAGGGTTAGTGTCAGTTGACATGTATTTGCAAAGTTTTTTATAGTCAGTTAAATGTCTGTTTAGCAGCAGTATCAACACATTAAGCAGACAGTCTACTAATACTCAATTGGAATAAGTGTTACCATTTTTTTAAAGCATGCACAAATTCTTGGTGTTTTTTTTTTATTGGAATGTGAATTGGTGTTGAAGATAGTGCCAATCATAATTGACAATTTAAATGGCACATGAGTTTTCTTGTGAATTTGATAAAATGATATCAATTTAATGTGGCGTGAAGATGGCACCCGGCTGAGACTACAAAAAAAAAGCCAGTTTTACAGCGGTTAAACAAGTCTATTCTAAAATTGATGTCGATTACATTTGAAGATCTTTTAATAGTTTGATCATGCCACGAGTCATTTAGTTTTATGAAGTTAATCTATTAATCATGAGACTCATTTTCACACAGAATTGAGTCAAACTTTTTGATGGAAACCAAGGCAGATGAAGAAAAAAAAAGCCAATTTTCTAGTCAATTTTCTGCCATTTTACTGTTGCCATACCAATTTTGTGTCTCTCCTTTGCCTGCACTTCAAGGTAAATGGACGGAACATTTTGTCTGTTGATTACGACCGAGCACTGAGGATTGAAAAGATCTATGACGATCACCGTAAATTCCTTCTGAAGATTGGCTATGACACAGCAGGTCAGCCCACTCTCTGGATGCCAAGTAGCAAACTGCTGCCCGTCAACCTCACTCGCAGCAGCAACGGGCAGCTGAGTGCCATACACTGGGGTTCAGTATCAGACAGGGTGGAGTATGATGGACAAGGCCGCCTGCTTTCTAGAACGTTTCCTGATGGGAAGACCTGGAGCTACACTTATCTGGAAAAGGTAAAGAGAGCGTGATGTTTGAGATATACTCTATCAAGAGTTGATTCTGCCACATATAGGCTGCTTACCAACAGGGTAAAGGGTTTAAAATAGCTGCTAACCAAATGCTAAAAATGTTTTCTGTGAATCTATTATTGTAACCAAGGCTGCATTTATTTAAATATCATTTGAATAGTTTCAATGGCTAAAATAAGGGTTTTAGGGGAAAAATATAAAGCATTTTAACCATCACTGGGGTGAGAGTAGATCATATAAAAATTTACTAGTTACATTACTAATTCATATGAATTATTCAGTCATTTTCCAAAATGTAAAATTTGACTTGACATGATTATATTTGATCTAAGCCTGGGGAAAAAATTGTTTTAATTTTCAACAAATGTTTCAATTAACCACATTCTGCACAGTGCTGCCCCTAGAATATTTTCTTTAGGGTGGCCAGATAAAGCCATGCCAAATCTTGGGGTGGCACACAAATAATGAATTCAGAGCAATGTTATATTTTTGTTTCTGGTAAATGAAATATTGTGGTTTTATTTCGTATATAATTTGACCATACTGAGCCACAATATTATTAATACAGCTTATTCTATTGATGTATCTTTTTGCGAAATACATACAAATCACTGAGATTTTTGGCCCTTGTAAGTCAATCAGCAAAAAAAGAATGTGCTAAATAAACCACATTCTGAAACGCTGATTTCAAAATCCATTTATTTGAGGTGCAGCCAGAATAACATAATGGTCAAACATCTATTCAGCGCATGTTTAAAGGGGGAAAGGCTGTGAATCAGCCATGTCGATGATGCCAATCAATCCACAATAATTTAGTGGCTGCACTTTATTTATTCATTCATTCATTCATTCATTCATTCATTCATTCATTCATTCATTTATTTATCTATTTATTTATTTATCATTCATTCATTTTCTTGTCAGCTTAGTTCTTTTATTTTACCGGCGTCGCCACAGCAGAACGAACCGCCAACTTATCCAGCAAGTTTTTACGCAGCGGATGCCCCTCCTGCCGCAAACCATCTCTGGGAAACATACACACACACACGCACGCACGCACGCACGCACACACACACACACACACACACACACACACACACACACACACTAACACTACGGACAATGTAGCCTTCCCAATTCACCTGTACTGCATGTCTTTGGACTGTGGGGGAAACCGGAGCACCCAGAGGAAACCCAAGCATACGCAGGGAGAACATTACTACCTACTAACTACCCACTGCGCCACTGCGTCACCATTTATTCATTCATTCATTAAAATATAGTGAATTTTTGTAAGTGTATTTAAAATAATAATATCAACAGCAAAATCATATTGTGGATGCCATAGTTTACATAGGGGGGCCCTGATTCTACATTCCAGTGCCTCCCATGGGTTTGAAATATTCTTGTGGTGGTAGCCAGATTGAAACACATCCTTTACCCACTGCACATATACAGTATAGTATGGTTAACTACATGTGACACACATGTAATGTGATTTTTACAATACATTTAATAATTATGACACTTTTATACACCATTTCTTTTCAATAGGTTGAAGTTTTTAAAATGGCTGTTGAAATAAAAATAAATCCACTGTTTCTCTTATTTTCATCCTATTCAGAATCAGGAGCTATCTGCTTCTGCTTCTCTCTTTTTCTCTCTTTCTCTCTCTCAAGTTCAGGTTGCTCTGTTGGCATGACATTTAGTTCAGTATTGCCAAAACATTGTAGATATGTATAATAAATAATGATAAATGGATAATATTTATTAATAAGTAATAAATAATTAAAATAAAAAGTGTAGATTATTTTAATAAGGCAAATGAGTTGATTGACCATTTCTAATGCTGTACAAATATTTCGCAGCCAGTTTAGATGTCATTTCTTCCACTCAGAGTATGGTTTAGGTTAAAGAATCTATTATTTATTTTTTCTCTCTGTCATAGCTCAGCCAAGCGGCAGGTAGTCTTTAATAAAAGAGTAATGCAAAAATGCAACAACTTTAGAAAGTGAAAGCAAAAGTCGACTCCCGGACATTTTGGGAGATTTAGAAACACCGGCCGGATGCATTTTAAACCTCAAAAAGGCGCATCTCTTTGGGTCTCTGCAGAGTCGTAAGACTGTCTGAGAAAGTGTTGTTGACAGTTCTCACGCACACACAATGAGCAGTACAAAATGTATAGGACGAGAGAAGATTTTCCACTGGTTAATCAAACAAGGATTTTTGGTAATGTTGGGCGGATATACAAAAAAAAGTGTAAAAGGATGATAATATTGGTTGAAAAAAAAAAGAAAAAAAAAACTGTCATCAAATATACTTGATGAGCTGTTAAAATACCTGGGCGGCCCGCCCTAGTAAAGTGTATGTGTGGGAAGCACTGCATTCCATAGTACACAACTACTTATTGCTTGCATCTGAAACAGATGGTTCAGTTTACTGTCCCAACTGTGCTTAAATGGCATTGAGATAAAATATTGCAGCTTTTTTGTAGTTTTCACTGGGGACTTTTTGTCCTCAAGGTCCTAGGAGGAACTATTTTTGTTCCTTTAGCCAAACTCAATGTTGAGCTTTGTGCTTAAATAAAAAATAAAAAAGCTATAAGGATGCACAAGGTTAATGTTTGTTTTCTTTCTGTTCTAGTCCACTGTCCTGATACTGGCGAGTCAGCGGCAGTACGTCTTTGAATATGACCCTCAGGGAGGCCTTTCTGCAGTCACCATGCCCAGTGTTGCCCGCTACACCATGGAGACCATCCGCTCTGTGTCTTACTACCGCAACCTTTACCATATGCCAGAAAGCAATGCCTCTGTCGCTGTAGACTACACTGAGGACGGCCGACTCCTGAGAGTGGCACAGCTGGGCACAGGTCGGAGGGTCTTGTACCGTTACCGGTGGCACAACAAGCTCTCGGAGGTTCTGTATGACAGCACTCGTGTCAGCTTCACCTATGATGAGACAGCAGGTGTGCTGAAGACAGTCAATCTGCAGAGCGAGGGCTTCATATGCACCATTAGATACAGGCAGCTCGGCCCACTGGTAGACCGGCAGATTTACCGCTTCAGTGAAGATGGGATGGTCAATGCCCGATTCGACTACGCTTATGACAGTAGTCTGCGTGTGACAAGTGTTCAGGGGGTCATCAATGAGACCCCACTGCCCATTGATCTCTACCAGTATGATGACATCTCAGGCAAGGTGGAGCAATTTGGCAAATTTGGCGTCATTTATTACGACATCAACCAGATCATCTCCACCTCAGTCATGACTTACACCAAACACTTTGACGGGCACGGTCGAGTCCGAGAGATTCAGTATGAACTGTTCCGTTCTTTGCTCTTCTGGATTACAGTTCAGTATGACGATATGGGCCGAGTCACCAAGCGGGAGATGAAGATCGGTCCATTCGCCAACGCCACCAAGTATAGCTATGAATATGATGTGGACGGGCAACTACAAGCCGTATACCTCAATGAGAAGATGACATGGCGCTACAGCTATGACCTGAATGGGAACATACACCTGTTGAGTCCAGCAAACAGTGCTCGAATCATGCCTCTACGCTATGACCTACGAGACCGTATTACTCGACTTGGAGACCTGCAGTATGAGTTAGATGAAGATGGGTTTCTCCAGCAGAGAGGTTCTGAGATCTTCCAATACAACTCCAATGGACACCTTGAACGTGTGTATAGTAAATCCAGCGGATGGTCTGTTCAGCACCGCTATGATGGTCTAGGAAGACGAGTATCTACAAAGTCCACCGTGGGGCAACATCTGCAGTTCTTCTATGCAGACCTGAGCTATCCAAGTAGGATAACACATGTCTACAACCACTCCAGCTCACAGATCACCTCTCTATATTACGATCTGCAAGGGCACTTGTTTGCGATGGAGATCAGCAATGGAGCAGAGTTCTACATAGCTTGTGATAACACAGGAACACCACTGGCGGTGTTTGGCAGTGATGGCATTCTTCTGAAACAGGTTCATTATACGGCCTACGGCGAGGTCTACTCTGACTCTAATCCTGACATTCAGTTGGTGATTGGATTTCACGGTGGACTTTATGACCCTTTAACAAGACTGCTTCATTTTGGGGTGCGTGATTATGACATAATGGCAGGTCGCTGGACTGCACCTGATTTCATGCTTTGGGAGAATCTCAGTAAGAACCCGGGCCCTTTCAACCTTTATATGTTCCGAAACAACAACCCAATAAGTAAAGTGCAGAAAGTTGGGGACTACTTAACAGGTACTCCATGGATTCACTGCATCTTCAAATAACTACTGGAAGTAATCTATATCTGCTGTACATTCCACAGTGCACATTATGACTGATTTATTAATATTTCTACAGATGTGAACAGCTGGCTGGTCACATTTGGGTTCCATCTACATAACAGTATTCCTGGTTTCCCAATTCCTGTTTCTGAGATGACTCAAGCATCTTACGAACTGGCCAAAAGTCAAGTGTGGGATGATCTAACAGTAAGTTTGTTTTTTAATAATTCTTCAAATAATAGTTTTAGTTTTTTATTATGTAACAATCAGATTATTATTATTGTTATTATTATTATTAACTGTATAAATAATAAACACAAGTGTCTCATGAACTGTCCAAAAGTCAAGTGTGAAATGACCTGTCAGTAACTGAGCTAGCCTAATATCTTTACATAACAAGTTTAGGAATTTGTTTGGGATTATATTACAATGTTTTATATTAGATAATATTACCTGACAGTATTTAGAATTTTTGCACTACTAAGGCCCAATCCCAATTCTCTTTAGCCCTTCCCCTTCCTCTTAGTGAGGGGGTAGGGGAGTCCCTATTCTTTTTTTTTTTTTTTTTTTACTTGAAAGCGTAGGACTATAGGGGAAGGGTTAGATACCACTTCAAACTGAGATTTTTCAGAACCACTCTCGAGACCAAGGGGTAAGAATATTTCCCAGAATACACCGTCTACAAAGGAAGCATGGCTGCACATGGAAATCAGGAGATGCACAAATTAGTATTTTTTGTCATTATTATGAATTTTTACAACAAACAAGCACATGTTTTAATACATTCAAAACAGCATATGTGTTTTACTGTCATGCTTTTAAAACAAAATGTTAAAATAAAAACGAATTTTCTATAATCCCTCATACTAACTCATATGTATAGCAGCCCCACAACATTCTGGCACTAGATGACACTCAAATACCCTGTCAGAAAAGTCTAGTGGCTGGAAATGAGCTTTTTACAGTGTCTGCTATAATGTTAATGTTGTTTTTGTGTGTTTACATAGATTAATATGACCATGGTGTAAATGCGCAGTATAGTTACGAGCTTAATGCCACATTATAACATTATGATAACATGATATACGCCTTCAGTGATTTCCTGAAGATTAATACCAAAAAATAACGCAACTTGAATAACTACAGCAGTCGCAATCGTCGATCTCATATAAAGCAAGAGATTGTGCTGACATAAGATGACGTGTGCTGGTGTTGTAGTGTTGTCGCATTTCTTACGCCTTATTCACATGGGGCTTCAACGCTTCCCATTCACTTGCAGAACTGCATTGTGGATCCATCGGCGCCGCATCAGTGGTGTTGCTTGCTGCAGAAGTTGGGACTTGCTCAACTTTTTTTTTTCTCGGAAGTGTCAGCCAATCAGATTGCTGTATGCAAATAGACCAGTTCAGACAGTAGCCGATTGCTGACTAATTTCATTGGCTGACGCTGCTATGACAATCATGTCAGCCCCAACTTCAGACACACCCTCTGTCAAGCGTTGACGCTGAAGCCCTGTGTGAATTGGGCATTAGGGGTACATTTTGAAGCCCTTTCCTTTCAAGGGCCACGGGCAAGGGGTCCAAAAATAGAATTGGGATTGGGCCTAAATCTTTCCCCGAAAAAAGGAAATTTTTGTTATTATTATTTATATAAATTATTATATTTAATTATATTATAATAAATAAATGACATATCATATACATATAAATTGTATAAATATTTAATATAAATATAAAATATAAATAAATTGTTATGTAATCTATAATTTTGCTTTAAGAAATTTCCATTTTACTTCAATCTTCCAGCATCTCTTTTGAAAAATGTGTTAAGCACATAGAACAAGAGGTGGTTTCCCTAAAATGTCAATCTCATCTTCTCTTGTAGCCCAGCTTCGCAGTCCAACAGCATGTCATCCGGCAAGCGAAAGCATTTTTACGGTTTGGTGATCTGCCTCAGGTGGAGTTCGGCCACAGCCACTGTTCCTCCAAACCCTGGCTGTGGTTTGCCTTGAGCGATTCGCTGATAGGTCGTGGGATCATGCTGGCACTTTACAAGGGCATCGTGATAACCCGTGCTCTAAGCCTGGCTAATGAGGATTGCGTCAAGGTTGCCAACATCCTCAACGGCGCCCTTTACTTGAAAGACTTGCACTTTATTGTGGACGGAAGAGACACACACTTTTTTGTTAAAATGAACTCTCCTGAAGCAGATCTAGCGGCGCTGCGGCTCACCAGTGGACGGAAAGAGCTAGAGAACGCAGTGAATGTGACCGTTTCACAGTCTACAGCTGTGCTCGGAGGCCGAACACGGCGATTTGCGGATGTGGAGTTTCAGCGTGGGTCACTAACCTTACATGTGCGTTATGGGGCATCGCTAGATGAAGAGCGGGTGCGTGTTTTAGAGCTCGCCCGGCAGAGGGCACTCGCCATTTCATGGACACGTGAACAGCAACGAGTTCGAAATGGAGAGGAGGGATCCAGACTTTGGACTGAAGGGGAAAAAAGGCAGCTTCTTACCAGTGGACGAGTTCAAGGCTATGATGGATACTACGTGCTGTCGGTAGAGCAGTATCCTGAACTAGCAGACAGCGTCAACAACATGCAGTTTCTACGACAAAACGAGATCGGCAAGAGGTAGTGAACAGACTACCATTAATCAAGGTTTTACCAAGCGGTTCATGTCCTGAGGCCGATATTTTATATGATGTACCCAAAAACAACTAAGCCTCAACCAATGAGTTGTCAGCGCCATGACTAGCTCAGCCTGTCACCTTAATTCCAAAATGTGAAAATACAAAGCTTTAAAGCAAACTATCATCACTATAATAAAGCCATAAAAGCAGATTAGTGGAAAATAATATGAAAATTAAAAACCTCAGATTAAAGGGTGGTCAATTGAAGGCGATTTTCATGTGCAGGTTGTCAGTTAAGCCGGTTCTACCAAAAAGACCAGGGAGATAAATGTGATATTGAGTTACTTTTATTTGATGAGAGTATTATCTGACAAAGTATTATTTAATAAAACATAGGATTTCTTTAGCGGAGCCCCTGTCCAAAGTTTGAATTCTAAGCTTGTAGATCTAGCTATGACTACGACTATCGTAAACTAACCATGTCCCACTATTTAGCGCACTCAAGCGACCACTCCTCCATCATTGAAAGCCAGATAAGAATGTTTGTGTCATCATTGTCTGTGTGAAGACCTATTGCAGAATCCAATTTTTGATTGATGTCTTTTGGACAAGTAGTTTTTGAGAAAAGATGGGAAAAGTACTGTGAAAGATGATATTAACAGTGTTAACAGCAAAGCTACAATTCACCGGCAAAAATAGACATTCTTCCATGTCTTATTAAAACCATGTCAGAATATACTATTATTGTGTTTAACTCAAAGTGAACGTTATAATTAATCACTTTTTATGAAAGTTTGACGTAATATAACTTTACAATCATTTAATTTTATATAGTGTCTATTTTTACTTTATTACAGCATGACCATTTAAAATACTAAAACATTAAATTTATGCAAATTAACACTTACTTTACTGACACAGACAGAGTTGCGCCATGTGATAATCCCCCATAACTGCCATTTAAATATGCCCATTTCAAAGAATTTATTCAACAAACGATCATTTATTTAACAATTAGTGATAATAATATTCATTTCATAAAGCCTGTAATATTGTGTGGTGCATCAATTAAATGCAAATGCATATTGTTGATGCTCTGCATGTCTCCCTTCCAAAGTGACACTCGCCTCTTTATGCCTCTTTTACACTAGCAGCAACTTTGTGGCTGCCGTTCGCTCTGGGAGGCGACCTGCTGCAAACGCAAGTCTGTGTAGGTCTATACAGCCTGAATACAATCGTCCTCTGAGCGAGCTGAGAGAGGATCACGTAAGCTCTACTGGTGTTCCTATTGGCTGTCACTCAAGAAAGTTGCTTTTCATTTGCATAAAGTTGAAGGATTCTCAACTTTGGTGCATCGCTCGACACGCCCATCTGGTCGCCAAACGGTTGCTGTCACTCATGTAGACGGAGGTTGCTGGAAGTCACCTGTTCTTTGTTGAAATGAACGGTCACTTTGCCACTGAGAGTCGCTCCTAGTGTGAATGAGGCTTTAGCTTGCCCACTGTCTATTTTCAAGCACATAAGGTGGACGTAACAAACTAACTGAATTTTCTTGGAAACATATGGTAGTAGGGTCTCTGTTGTGCGAGGGGGTGAAAGAGTAAGAAATAAAGATTACACAGATATATCGCTTGTCTCTGACCTGTAAGTATTTATTCAGAGATTGGCATTAAAGGGTAATCTCTACAGAAGATCATTGTATACGGAACATGGTTAGCCTACGTTATGGCAGGGGCGGAGCCTAACCTCTTAGAGTGGGCCAACCTGGTGCTGGTGGATGAACGTCTGTGTCAGTATCTGCAACCAAATGAATGAACTGCTTACAGTATACAGTATATTCCCTGCGTCTCATGACTGTTGGTTAGATCTGATTGTGATGAGTGACTAGACATTACAGTAGGTCTTCCTGGTAGAACTAAATCTAAAAGCTGCGTTTCTAGAGTGAGTCCAGCACATGATCTCAGATGGAGCAGTGTTAAGGATACGGAGCTGTAGTTCTCTGATAAGCTAGGCAAAATTGAGTTCAAAATCAAAATGGTTTTAATGGTATAATAAAGTCAAGATAATCTTTCTGTGATAATGACAGCTGTTTGCCTCGCTCCTCAGTGACATATGACACTATGACTGTGCATATTCTCTGAAAGCGCTTGAAAATACCACATTTTATGACATATTTACTACAAGCTCACTTACAACTTCAGGTGAGTGTTTGAAATAGATCATGTGGGATGATTCTGCAGTCGAATGACAGTAGTCAAATGTTCTGTTTATTTATAAACTTCCTGGGTTTCAAAGATAAGTGGGTCCAATAAATGGCATAACATTTTCAGTTGATAAATTGTTGGTGGTCCAAAATTCGGTACATTGCTAATATTAACACACTTTGAGATTCCCATTGTTGCACATTTCTGCTGTGTGATTGGCTCTTAGATCAATATAGAGTAAAAAAAGTCCAGAGCTTCTCATTGTTTTTAAAGTTTATTAAGATTTGATATAATATCATTTGTCTTGCAGCCCTATTTTGTGGGTTTCGGTTTATTCACGCAACATCACCATCTGGCCTTCAGAGAAGATTTACTTCTGATCAAAGTGCCATGCTTCCCTCATAGGATGTGTATGATTTAAATGTGGTGACATCACAAATGTTGATTGGCGGAGACAACTGTTGTTTTTGGTATATCATACAAAAAACTGGTGTCGTGATATCAAGCACTTGCTAAAATCCTGATGACCGATTAACCACAACCACTAATAGAAGTATAAGTCAATCGGACAAATTTATTAACTGAGTTTGTAACAACTCTACTACTCCTAGTCTGATGAGAAGAGTAAAAGCTAGGGGTTTAAAAAAGAATATTAATACAACGCTGTGCGTTGTGAAACATTGTGTTTTAATCTATTAAAGGCCTTAACAAGGTTACTGTTGTGGAGCACAATGAAATTATGAACTTATGACGATAGGCCAGATTCATAGAGCTGTTGATATCTTTATTGAATTATTTATTAATTATTCATTTTTACAAGCACTATTCAAGTATGTCCCTAAAGTGGAGAAGAAAAACCAGTATAACTTTTGCAAAATGAAAATGTTTACATATGCATATCACTGTACCACCGCAAAGAAACCACGTGTGATGTCAGGTGGTTTATACTGTAGCCAGCTATACACTGTAAGATTTTTTATTTATTTATTCCGTCTCTTTTTCCTGTACATGAATATCATAATAATAATAATAATAATAAAAGAATGTTTCTGTTGGCAATCATGTCATTTGCAATGAAAACTGAAATATGATTTTTTTTTATGTCTGATTGTTTTATAAATGCCATTTGACCTCTGCGTTTTCAGCCATTATGTCATACATGAATTGAATAAATTGTAAATATAAATGAATAAAATGGCAGCACAGCACAGAAAATCTGTAAATGTCTGTATTTATGTAAATGAGTGTTTACCTGCATATTTTTCAAAATAAAGCAATGATTTGCTCATTTGGTTACAGGTCCCAAGGGAAATATTTATGAGAACTGTTTGTACTTAAAGGGAAATAAATGATCCAATGACTTATTTTTGACCATTTTTTAAATTTCTTTCAGAACAGATCAAATTATGAAGTAGGTAGAGCTTCTTAAGTTTACTTCTATATAAAATACATCTGTATAGTTTTACAGTTTTATTTTAGTCTGAGCTATTTAGTGTTTTATGCTTTTAGTTAACTAGCCCACCCTATGTTTTAGTTAACAATGCCTAACCTGCTGTAAAACATCTGATAGCTCTGAACTGCTGTTATGACTAGATATGATTTGAGTAAAATGTTAATCATTGTTTTTTTCCCCCATATAGTTCTGTTTAAATCTCTAACCATTTTTTTAAACAAAACAAATAGCTATTTAGAATATTTCCCCCAATAACAAATTGGCTGTGATTAAAAATTGGTGTTATAGTAGCATATAATGATTTTTATTGATTTGAATGTTAATATATGTGATGTCTTAATTGCAAGAAATGTCATCATTCATTCATTTTCTTGTCAGCTTAGTCCCTTTATTAATCCGGGGTCGCCACAGCGGAATGAACCGCCAACTTATCCAGCAAGTTTTTACACAGCGGATGCCCTTCCAGCCGCAACCCATCTCTGGGAAACATCCATACACTACGGACAATTTAGCCTACCCAATTCACCTGTACCACATGTTTTTGAACTGTGGGGGAACCCGGAGCACCGGGAGGAAACCCACGCGAAGGCAGGGAGAACATGCAAACTCCACACAGAAAAGTTAACTGAGTCGAGGTTCGAACCAGCCACCCAGCGACCTTCTTGCTGTGAGGCGACAGCACTACCTACTGCGCCACTGCCTCGCCAGAAATGTCATCAGTAGTTTTTAAAATAAAACAAATATTAACTTTTACAGCAATAACTTTCAAGAGTAAACTCAGAGAAACCGATCATTTTAAGTGGTCTAAATTGCTGTTTTGACTAGATTTACTAGAAATGGTTGAGTAAAATGTCAATAATTTTTTTTCCCTATAAAAGTCTGTTTAAATTTGTAACAAATTTGATATAAAAAACAAAAATGCCATTTAAAACACCCAGAAAATAAAACTAATATTTGAATTTGTTGTAACTGAAAATTGGCCTTATTGTACCAAGTAATGTTTTTTTTTTATTGCTTTGAATGTCAAAATATTGGTAATATCATCTCTTGAAATATCAAAAATGCCACCTTTTAAAGATTAATATAATAAAATTATATCAGTATTTCAGAAAGTTAAACAAATAATAACCTTTACTGAAAATTGTAAACCCAGAGAAACTGATCGTTTTAAAGTGGTCTGTTCTTTTCCACAGAGACAGGCAGGCAGACAGACAGACAGGCAGGCAGGCAGACAGACAGACAAACAGACAGACAGGCAGGCAGACAGGCAAGCAGGCAGACAGACAGACAGAAAGACAAACAGACAGACAGACAGACAGATAGACAGACAGACAGACAGACAGACAGACAGATAGATAGATAGATAGATAGATAGATAGATAGATAGATAGATAGATAGATAGATAGATAGATAGATAGATAGATAGATAGATAGATAGATAGATAGATAGATAGATAGATAGGCAGGCAGGCAGGCAGGCAGGCAGACAGACAGACAGACAGACAGACAGACAGACAGATAGATAGATACTTAGACAGACAGACAGATAGATAGATAGATACTTAGATAGATAGATAGACAGACAGACAGGCAGATAGATACTTAGATAGATAGACAGACAGACAGACAGTTGAGAATTGCACTGTGACACAGTTAAGTTACATGTGAATTCATTCCTCATGCAGACAGCTTGAGTCATGAGTAAAACTCTTTCATCTGCTTTGGCAATAGCAGGCAGATTAATGGCAATCCCTAAATATTAACTTACATTTATAATTGCCTTCTGTGTAATATCTGATTAATGAGCGATCAAAGGCAGAAGAGTCGAGAGCAGAGAGCTGAAAATGTGCTCAAGTCACTGAAACCCATAAACCAACCATCATGTGATAGCAATAACATATAAACAGTGGTTGTTTGTTAGGAATCCCAGGTAAGGATGAAGTAAACGTGACTGTACGCCTCTAATAAGAGCTGATCTTCACACAGACCAGTGGTCTCTTGCGGATATAATTTCTACATCCAAATATCCCTTGGTCAGCTGCAGCTTCATGTTTTATTCAAGCGCTCAGACTAATAATGTTGATGATCAGGCAGAGTCTGGATGTGCAGACAGATAAACCAAAGAAATACTCTGCTGATTTACTGTTACTCGACCTCATTGTGTGCTTTAAACTACTCTTTATTAATGTATCAGGGCTTGAATGTGTGATATGACTGTCTGAAGATTCTGATAGATTCAGTAATATGACAGAGCAAACTCAGTAATTAGAATAACAAAAGCAAATGTGCCTAAAGACTTCACGTTTGAATTTGAGGAAAGACACAAAAATGTACTAATTTATAAAACTAATAGCTAGGTCCACACAAGATCTGCACATGCAGAAATCCACAGATGTTTAGCCCATCATTAAATCTATGTGTAAATGTGTGTAAATTTATGTTTTTAAATTAATTTCAGTAATAATATTGACTAATATGAAAATGTTCCTATGATTTATTTACAGTAAAGTTTGTAGTAAGCAAGTTTTTCTGTCTTGTTGTATTTATCATATGAGAGTTGCTTTGTTTAATAAATAAGTGGATTTAATTGGATTTGCATTGGAAACATTATAGAGTTAAAAAGCTATTATTTTTGATTTCATATATTAAGCTTTTAGTTATGATACTCCCAAAATAATTCTGCATAGATTTGCTGATTTTTTACAAACTTGTCCGCAGAAATAGCAAAAAAATGTCTGCAGATTCTGTCTGGCCCAACTATCAGTGACCTGTTGATTAATTATAGTAAGAACGTCCGGCATTTTCTTTTGTGTGTTCTAAAATGATAGATATTATATTTATTATGAATTATTTGCACATTTATTGGCACAAAAGTCTAAATTCTCATTAAATGGTTTTGACATATTAGAGTAGAGGTTTATATTGAGGGGATTTTGTTAAATCCCATCACATAATTAGGAAAATATTGAAATAATGTTTAGAATAGGAGTTATGGCTGCGATGATGAGGAAAACAGAATTTTGAGAAAACACAGAAAAAGGAAGATATACAGTAGTCATTCAATTAAAAGACAACATTCCAAAAGTACATTTTGGAAGCGTTACTGACCTTACACTAAAAACAAAACAAAAAAATCTAATTTAAAAAATCTAAATGAACAAGTGTAATGAAAACAGTTTTTTTTTTTTTCTACAGTTTAACCCTGACAAAATCAAATAAAATTGTGACCTTTGCACCAGTAAAGAGACACCAGCTCTGCTTATCAAGACTGAGATCTAGTGCTAACCTTCAACAAACTTCTATATGATCCAGTGGAAACAGTTACTGATTTGTAAGCTATGATTTTTCAACATTTTTTATTAGGAATTGTCAAAAGTGCTATGGTAGATATATGATTACTGTTTTCACACCAAATATTCCTACAGGAATACACTTTGGCCAAATGAAATAAACAATATTTGATCCTAAATTATTTTAGTGAATATATATACAGAGTTGTGTTTGCTCCCTTACTGATTTCAATTTTATTTATTTTTTGTATGTTTGTCACACTTTAATGTATCAGATCATCAAACTAATATAAATATTAGACAAATATTAGACTAATTAGACATATCAGATATGGAAATTAAAGTTTTTAATTTTAAGGGAAAACAAACTACATGTGATAAAAAAGTGACAAACATGCAGAAAAGAAATCAGTAGGGGGCAAACACTTTTACACACAACTAAATATAGATTTGCAATAGGGCTGCACAATACTGTCGAAAACTGAAACTTACACTGCGATATTTGTATTTTTGATTTGAATATAATTCTCTGAGAGGATTTAAATAACTATATTTGAGAAGAACTCTTATATTGATCGGACGTGCATATAATAAAATGTATTCAGAAACCTCCAACTCATCCAGCATTTTACGCATCGGATGCCCTTCCAGCTGCAACCCAGTACTGGAAAACATACATACACTACGGACAATTTAGCATAACCAATTCAACTATACCACATCTTTGGACTTGTGGGGGAAACTGGAGCACCCGGAGGAAACCCACGCCAACACATAAAATAAATTACAAGCATAAATGAATACATTAGAACAAACATACTGTACAAATGAAATAGACAGTTCTATATTGTTTTCTAAACAGTCTAACAGGGTTAAGGTACAGCAATAGAATAATCAAATGTAAAATAACAATGTATACAGTATAGTCAACAACTGAAGTGGATCAAAACCAAAGATGTCCTAAAGCTACTCAACAACACCCATTCTTATTTTGCTATTTTTTTCATACACTTCCAATGTTGACTACTGCCTTCATTGTATACATAAACAATTAATCTTTGTTGAAACTAGAAATTTGATCATTTCTTATGTGCAGATTGTTTAAAGAGCGCCTATTTTACCCCTTTTTCAAGATTTAAGAGAAGTCTGTTATGTCTTCAGAATGTGTCTGTAAAGTTTCAGCTCAAAACACCTATTAGATTATTTATTACAGCTTTTAGAATGTTGGATTTTTATGCTCTGAACAGATTGTAGCTGTTTTTGTTGCCTGTGCCTTTAATGCTAGTTCTCCCCGCCCATTGTTCCCAAGTGCCTTTCAAATTGTACCTCAATCTCCGCCTTGGCTGCGTCAGATAAACAGCACAATGACAGACATGAAGAAAGCAGATCCTACATAACATTTGTGAGAAATACTACAGTAAGAACTTTTCCAATGATTATTTGATGTATTTGTAATGTCTAACAAAATTCACACACACAGCGGATACACACACATGGATATCCTTTATGTCAATGTACAAAATAAAACTGATGTAACGCCCACAAACCGGGATTGAAGCATCTTCTTTTATCATTTTACTAACATGCGGCTGTGGTGATAAAGATGATAAAATTACTGTAATTGATTACAAACATGCACTGTTTTAAACACGTTTTAAACTTGTAAAACTCATTCTCGATCACATTTGATGATGATTGATGATCACAGAGAGCTCAACAGATCTTTTAATCCCGGTTGCTTTGGGCATGTCTTTGTCTTGTTGATGTGATTATACGCATTACTATGGAAACATGTTAAAATGTGGCTGTCAATCAATTCTGTGGGCGAGGAAACCGCAATCCTGTGCCACGTTGTGGTAGGCCTCAAAATGGGAGGGATATGGAACCTATTTTAACATCAGGAAATTAAACAAAGACACTAATTGTGTTATAGATATCACTCCAATATTACTGTGGACACACTATACCTACAAACAGTTCTGTCCAAACAGCTTACAAAAGATGATTTTCATCATAGGTGCCTTTTAAATCATAATTATAATCCCAACTCAACATTGCAGATACCGTGATGTAGCTATTGCAGACTCGCACATTGCGACGTTGATATTATTCAGCACGAATATTTGCCATTTTTAAGACCCAGACGATTATTTTACTATTGTGATGTATTTCCAACATAAAGTCAACCCAAATCTCTTTTATGTCCAAGCATTTATTTGTGGAGACAACTTTAGATCTCACAATTTTGAGTTAACCTCTGCCAATCTGGACTAAATATACAAAACGGCTAATTTTGGCATTTCTTCAGTTTAAAAAAGCAGCATAAATAACATAAACTGTCTTATTATTAATACATAATGTTTATATAAAGTTAAAGTCAGAACTATTAGCCCCTCTGTTATTTATTTATTTTAAATATTTCAAAAATAAAGTAAATCAGGTATTAGAGATGAATTATTAAAACCATTATGTTTAGAAATTTGTTGAAAAAAATCTCTCCAATAAAGAGAAATTGGGAGAGAAAAAAATAAACGGAGGGGCTAATAATTCAGGGCTTCAACTGTAGATAGTACAATAGTATATATATTTAGATAACTGACTAGTATTACTTCAGAATTCAGTCAATGTCAAATAATATATTTTGATGTAAACGTTTAAAGCTCACGCATGACTGAGAACAAGCATGAATATGCAGCAGGAACTTTATCAGTCCTATAGCAAGATGGTAAAGTGGAACATGAGATTACATAATACTTCTGCACTTTTTTTTTAAAGTGAGGCGTTACATAAAGCCCCCTTTTGAGCTTGAGCTTTCAGCAGATTCCTCAACTGCAGAATATATTCTACAGGAAGAGCAGAGAGACACGTAACAAACCTCAAACAAATTAATCCAAGCTGGGATCAAGGCCCGCATGATGGAATGCATAATGGCATAAATGATTTTAATAATACCCACCGAGGGTTTTTGAAACAAATAAATAAAAATGCAATGGACTTCCTTCAGGAAATTGGCATGATATTTAGTAAGCATGAGCGAGCGAGCGAGGCGAGGTCTGATGATGCCACCAACGCCACTGTTGATTCAGTGCAATGCATGCTAATGATATGCTAATGCCTTCCCTGGATCACTCGTATTAGCCATGCTCTCTGTTTTCTAGCTTAATCCATGATGCGCCATGCTGTTCAGTCCCGGATCCTGATTAACACTGCCCTTAAACACACTTTTATGTACAATATACTCTTCCTAAACAGAGTTTCCAGTCTTTTTTCAGTGATGGCTTCTCCAGGACTTTACTTCCACTGTTGCTTTACCATACCTTCATTACGATGGGGATAGAAGACAGAGATCACTCCAGACACTACAGGTAAAAAGGGAAACATTGAACTAACTCCCATCATGTTACAATAATATTTGCAAATCAAAAGATGTCTGAAAAACTGTTTAAGTTTAATTAGTTATGAACTAGCACAACAATCTGAACTCTGAATCAATTGTCAGCTATTTAATAGCAGGGAAAATAAATATTGAACACATACATTTTCTGAGAAAACATATTTCTAAAGGTGATGTTGATGTTGTTAACAACCAGAGAAACCCATAGATACAAAGAAAACAAATTTAAGTAGTTGACAAACTAAGTTATCCCTAACAAAATGAAATGAAGCAGGGAAAAAATATAGAATACATGAAGAACAGCAAGTGTAGAAAGGCAGTGAAAGCCCAGACAGCAACTGAAATCTCTTGGTAGTTCTTTAGCAACCCTCTGCACTTCTTCATTGTAAATTAATATTAGTTGCTTCGGTCAAACATCTACATTAGCAGGATGATTAAGATGAAACCAGGGTGGACAATTCAGCAAGACAATGATCCAACACACAGCCACGGAAACCCTCAAATGCTTTCAGAGAAAGAAAATCAAGCTGTAGAATGGCCCAGCCAATCACCTGACTCAAATCCAATAGAAAATACAAATTAAAGGTCAGATTTGATAGACGAGACCCACAGAACGATTAGGAGTTTTACATTATGTTAAAGATTGTGGAAAAAAGTCACACCTGAGCAATTCATGACTTCATTCTCATTATGAGAGGTGTTTTTAAGCTGCAACACAAACAAAAGACAACAACATTTCAGTAGTTCAGTACTTTCCCCTTGTGTCATGTCATTGCTATAACACATAACTCATTTTTTAGATTTATTTTCTTCTTTTTATGTTTGTATTGTTTGGGTTTTTACCAAAATCTGGTTCAATTCCATGTGAACAGCTCCTTTAGAAATGCTATTCCTAGGAAAAACATTGATTCAATTCTAATTGTATTGAAATATTAATAATAATAATAATAATAATATTACATTTTAGAATTGTATTAATATCAACAGCAAGACATGAAAGACATGGTCATAGGAGAAAGACTAAGTCATAGGAGATGTTATAAACACTTGGGTCACTCAATCATTCATTATTAAACATTCGCAATCTAAACAATCCAGCTTTGCTTAATGAAACAGCAAACAGACAACATTTCATCTTTAAAGGAAGTATAAAAATAGCATATGTTTGCAGTTGTTTCTATGCTAAGCAAGATGCAAAGTGAACACTTGTTGATCTGAAAAACAATGCTAGAGTCGTGTGTTTTGTGTTGGATTGTTTGTATTTGTTTCGGTTGGTATAGCTCCGCCCACTGCCACTTTACCCAGTTACATTTCAGCACTCTGGGTTGCCTTGTTGGAAACAGCATATTTCATTTCAGTCTTGAAGGCTCCCTCAGTGTATGCTGATGCTTTGCAATGCCATGCAATGCTGTTTTTTTTGTTGTTGTTGTTTTCAATAATTAATAATGTTAAAAAGGTATATTTTATCCATCAAGGTTTGCTACAAATATTTGAAAATTCCAAGCACCAACAACCACCAATGCAAGACAGCATCACTATACTCTAAAAAAATCTGGTTTGGTTGTATTATAACAACATTTGAGTCAAATATGGAAAAACAAAACATTTAATTCAATTTCATTCATTCATTTTCTTTTCGGCTTAGTCTCTTTATTAATCAGCGGTCGCCACAAGGGAATGAACCACCAACTTATCAAGCATATGTTTTATGCAGCAGATGCCTTTCCAGCTGCAACCCATCACTAAGAAACATTCATACACACTCATTCACACACATACACCACAGACAATTTAGCCAACCTAATTCACCTCATGTCTTTGGACTTGTGGGGGAAACCGGAGCACCCGGAGGAAACCCACACCAACACGGGGAGAACCAGCTACCTTCTTGCTGTAAGGCGAACTTGCTATCCACTTCACCACCGTGCAGCCATTTGGTAAATTATTTCAATCCAATTTCAATAACAATTTTTAAAACACCAGTTGGGTTTGTCCATATTTGACCAGGATTAAAAGCCCTAACCCTAACCTTATCCCCTAACCTAACCCTAACCCATAAAAAACACTGAACTGTTGTTTGATGAGCAAAAGCATCTAAAAATATGAATATTTTTTCAGAACAACAAGATATTTACAGGATAATATATGATTTCTCTTATTTGTCATGTGTTTTCTTGGACTTGTCAGTAAATTTCCAGGATTTCCAGAATGCTTGGCCATGTTTTTTGTTTGTTTTTTTTCTCCGTTTGAAGCACTTTATTTTCTCCCACTCCGAATTCCCAAAATAAAACTGGTTTGTGAAGGTCACTCGATTGTCTCCAACAGGCACTTTTGTGTGGCTCGTGCCCCGAGTGGCAGATTTGATGGATTAGTCAACTCTTCACAAAAGGTATGAAGACAGTGACACCCAATCCTTGTCACAAAGCGCTCAATATCAGCAAACTGTGCAGGCAGTGTGTTTACAAGGACACAAGACACTCGAGAACACAAAGACGAGCTTGCTGTCCGTTTCTGACACACACATCACATCCACAAACCTCCCAACCTTTCACAATCTGCTGTGGCCAGCCTGAGTTCACCTGTCACACACGCATACACACACACTATCCAGCTGAGACGCATGTGTATTTACAGCAGATCATTAAAGGACTCTATACACACTCTTTCATATATGAGCTGCTGTAAATATACAGGGACACATGAAAAGACAGAGTGCATGAGAATGATTGAAATACTGCATGACTCACCTTCATGCTGAGTGTGCTGTTCAATACTTTCCTTCTGCATACGCTGCACACTAAATTTGACTGAAAAAAAAAAAAGACATCTGAAAACAAACAGGAAACATGGAAAATTTTATCTGGCTGTTTCATTGTACGCATGGACGTTTGTAGTGTTTATTTATCAGGATTATTTACAAGACTAACATCAAACATAGTCATGTGTGTGTGCATGGGTGTGTATATATATATATATATATATATATATATATATATATATATATATATATATATATATATATATATATATAGCAGCCTGATATCACGAGAAAACGTAAGTATTTTACGGTTTGCCAGTTTAGTTCAATCCTACGAAATTGTACGATTTTAAAAAGGAGATGTGGCACCTAACCCCATATATATGTATATATTTATACTCACCGGCCTCTTTATTAGGTACACCTGTCCAACTGCTTGTTAATGCAAATTTCTAATCAGCCACTCACATGGCAGCACTCAATGCATTTAGGCATGTAGACATGGTTAAGATGATCAGCTGCAGATCAAACTGTGCATCAGAATGGAGATGAAAGGTGATTTAAGTGACTTTGAACGTGGCATGGTTGTTGGTGCCAGACGGGCTGGTCTGAGTATTTCAGAAACTGCTGATCTATTGGGATTTTCACGCACAACCATCTCTAGGGTTCACAGAGAATGGTCTAAAAAAGAGAAAATATACAGTGAGTAGCAGTTCTGTAGGCGCAAATGCCTTGTTGATGCCAGAGGAGAATAGCTGATAGAAAGGCAACAGTAACTCAAATAACCACTCATTACAACCGAGGTATGCAGAAGAGTATTTCTGAATGCACCACACGAAGACCACCCTGGGTGCCATTCCTGTCAGCTAGGAACAGGAAACTAAAACTTCAATTCACACAGGTTCACCAAAATTGGACAATAGAACATTGGAAAAACATTGCCTGGTCTGATGAGTCTCGATTTCTGCTGGGACATTTGGATGGTAGGGTCATAATTTGGCATCAAGCATGGGTCCATCCTGCCTTGAATTGTTCAGGCAGGTGGTTTATTGGTGTGGGGGATAATTGGCACACATTGGGCCCATTAGTATTAACCGAGCATCGTGTCAACACCACAGCCTACCTGAGTATTGTTGCTGGCCATGTCCATCCCTTTATGACCACAGTGTACTCATCTTCTGATGGCTACTTCCAGCAGGATAACACATAATAAATCACAAAAAATGATTCAATGTAATAATGCATGAATCATATCAGACTGGTTTCTTGAACATGACAATGAGTTCATTGTACCCAAATGGTCTCCACATCAGATCTCAATCCAATAAAGTATCTTTGGGATGTGGTGGAACGGGAGATTTGCATTATGGATGAGCAGCCAACAAATCTACAGCAACTGTGTGGGGCTATCATGTAATTAAAAACCAAAATCTTTGAGTAATACTTCCAGTACCTTGTTGAATCTATGCCACCAAGGATCAAGGCAGTTCTGAAGGCAAAAACAAACAAAAAATGAAACTAGTAAAGTGTTCCTAATAAAATGACCGGTAAGTGTATATATATACTGTTTAAAAAAATAAATAGATAAAGGGAACACATAGTTAGAATGTGTTGTTTAAGTGTTTCCTTTATTTTCTGAGCAATGTATACACATTTGATAGTCAACATTTGATATTAGTTAGTAAATATTATTATTGAAAAATTAATAATATTAAAAATAATATAAAATAATGTTAAAATATATTACAGTGTATGTTATTGTAAATTATTTGTATTGTACAATAAACACATTACTTTGTTTACATTTTAAGATTACAAGGTTGATATTTTAAGATTATAAGGTTGAACGGCACGACATGCCATCAGTCTACAGAGATTTCTCTGTTGCAAGCGGGAGATCACAATAATCAACCCAGAAGAAGCCAAAGCAAAGCAAACACTACCAGATTACCGCGGTATAAATGCAACAACACACAAAAGAGAGAGATTGACTTAGTCTCTTACCAGTTTAATAATAATTTGATCAGGTGTAGTTTGAAATTTACTGGGTTTTTCTCCACTAAGGACTTATAATGGGGTCCCTAGCGCCATCTTGAGGCGGAACATCCATCTTTGCTCTGCTCAGTATGACAGGCTGATGCTGAATCTTGGAAATTATGAATATGTAAAATAGGCACTATGCTCATGAATAAACTGCATAGTTGCAATCTAAAAAACTACATTCCAGACATAAAAAGCCTCTAAAGTACATTATGGTGTCCAACAGCTGCATTGTTTGTCAAACTGTAGTGAGTTGTAGAGCTGTAATCGGGCCATAAAAATTAGGCCCGATAGGGTCTGAGCCTGACAAGTACATTTTGATTGACAGCTTTATAAAGCCTGAACCCATTTATAGCCAACATTATTCAAATGTGCACAGGCACACAGCTCCTTTGCCTTTTTTCAAGAATGAGTCATTTATATGTTTTAACATAATTTATTCATAACAAACATAGGCTATAGGCCACTTGGAAATTGGAACAAAAAAATAAAATAAGTAAAATAAGTCCTCTGTAACATCGTAACATCTCAGCACTATATTTAGGCCTAGGTTCATACACTTAGCATATAAATTGGGCAACGTGCCAATGAAAATAAGTATTTCTTAACAAATTAAATTAAAATAAATTATAAATGATGACGGGTATTTGGCAATAACAAAATTAAGATTAAGGCTCTGCGAGATTTGTTTCGCCACGTCTCTTCATAATCTGGCCTTAAGGCGACAGTGAAGTTGAATATAGCCTATAATGCCAACACTAGCCTGTATATTCTGTCTACATTACGATTTTATGGTTTATTTATAATTTAAAAACCATTTACACACCAAGATTAGACTACATGTTTTGTGGAGGAACATTATTGAATCCACTGTAAATGGCGTTAGTGCAGTCCTGCGCTCAGGATGGTGCGTCCAGCAGCACCAAACACCCTTTCACTGCTGCTGCTACAGGCCGAGATGCAAAGTGCTGATCTGGCTAATTCAGCATGTTTTGGGTAAGATTGTTTGTTCATCTTCTACCAGCCAAAAACATCCATTTAATTTTCCATGAGAGCAGTTTCAATGTAGCGGGTGACCTCATCTTCCTTTACAGCTTGCTGTGCTGTTTGCACTCTACCATAAAATGCAGTGTATGAGCGATCACCGAAATACCTTTCCGGCTAGAATGACCGTTCTTTTTGGACTGGCAGCTGCCCTGACTGCAGTCAAAATTCGCTCTTTGTCATCTTTTGTTACACCTTTGCAGGGAGGGATTTTAATGTTGTAACAAACGATTGATTACTTTCTTGCTCTAATCCAAATGCATCACATGACTGTTTATTTACTGCGCAAGCCAAGCCAAGCCAAGCCCGGCCTGATCCCGTCTAAAATGATAGAAACTAAACCCGTCGGGTTCGGGCAAAGTCGTTAGTCGCTCTTTAGTCCTAGTGTGGGCAGAGTAATACACAAGGGTCAAGATGCTGTATGAGTGCTAAAATTGCTTTAATATCTCACTCTTCTCTCTAACCATTCATTCAATGATCCTAAAATAACATTGCTATCAACTATAACTATAAAATAAGTTGTACTACTAAAACTAAACATAAATAAAGAATATATGTAAAGTTACAATAATATAATGTTAAGAAAAAAATAACGAGCCCAAATTACCAATAAAAAAAAAAAAAAGTATTGTTAAAACAGTGTTTAAATAATCCTACAATGGCACATTGATATATACAATGAGTGAATATAATCACATTACATAGGCTAGTCTGTCAAATTGTTATGTAAGTAAAAGGGCTGTTAAGGGTAATGTAATTCAGCCATTCTAGTTAGAAGTCAATACAGAATGGCTGATGAAATTCAACAGAGCGGCTCCATCTGAACCCTCTGACATGATCTTCCATACGCTCAGTTTATGTACAAAAGCCCAGCTCGTAATGTTATGAAGTCAAAGTTCTCTTTCAAATTCATGGCTTTTAGTTGGATTTCTCCAAAGATAAGAAAAAGACAAAGTACAGAGTGTCCGGCAGTGAACATGGCCAGAAGGGAGGCGGGATGGAGATACAGCCGATTGGTCAGTTGCCACGAGGGAGACACAATAAAAACTGTGGAAAACCTTGATAACAACAATCTTGATGGTCATTTATTCACATTTCAGCCATGAGCGGATGTCCGTATTTTCAGAGGAAATTCTTGTATGTATTTTAAGCTACTTTTTCAGCATTCTTTGCATGATTATGAGTAAATAAAAGCCACATTTCTCCCCAAAATGTATCTTCTTTGCATATCTGATATAAGTTGTAAGGCAAACCTGTTGTGTGTTCTTGTGGTTTGATGTTGATGCGTTTGATGAAAAAACACAGGTCAACTAGTAAGCAGCATCTGAAAGAAGAGGAGAATGATGAAGCTCAGACTGGAATTAACAAAGCCAGCAAAGGAGGTCTGATCTATGGAGACTATCTGCAGGTAAAACACTTTTACTGTGTTTACTAAACACTATATTAACTTTTTATATTAAAATGCTGTCCATAATAAAAACTTTTTATTTTTTAAAAATATGAGTGAACTATGTGTCAAAAAATGTTTCGTTGATTATTTTGAATAACAAACATATTTTTGTTACGTTTGTTAATACACTCAAAAAATGCTGTTTGTTCAAACTGCTTGTTAAAAATGACCTCAAACAACACAATTCTTGTTTTTTTACAGAACAACTTAAGTTTATTTTGTCCAATCCACTTATAAAAAATATTTAAAAACAAATAAGATAAGTTAATGACTTCTGGTTTTCCCAACACAAATCATTTGTGTGGAACCCAGCATTTTTAACAGTGTATATATCAAAATAAGTCATCCACTGCGTCCCAAATGGCACTATGCACGTATGTTCTACTGTATGTAACATATGCAATTACACACTCAATATAGTATATGAATTTAGTGTCTCCGCAAATGGACCACTAAGATTTTTTTACTAACCTGAAATTTAAACCATTTCCCAGATGACGTTTGACGGTTGCCTAAATAATGAAATAAATGACGAAATCACCAAATGGTACCTAAAGTCAGTAAACCACCTTCAATATCATGAAGTCGCATAGTCACTCACGTAGGAGAATTTTGCTTGCATAATCCAAAATAAATAAAGTAATCCAACATCACAGCCCGAAAGCTCCGCCCCTTCCGCTAAGTGAGTAAAGCTGTGGCTGATAAGTGCATGAAGTGTCCAACATTTCACACTTATTTTTAATGGTTGGATAATTGCATCATGTGGGTATTTAAAATGCACTTATTCCTTATATATTTCAGTGTAAATGCACTAATTACACTGTTTACACTACAAAGTGGCAGAGAATAGTGCGCAAGTATGCGTTATATTTACTTTTTTATCGACAGATGTGACCTTGAACCTATAAATGTTGCAAGGGTATATTTTGGCCAATTGCCAAAAGAAACATTTCATGACTCAAAATGATTGATTTTTCTTTCATGCCAAAATTCTAAGAATATTATGTAAAGTTCATGTTCCATGAAGACATGTAATCTTTATTTTTTTTTACTGTAAATAATAATAATTAAAAACAAAATGCTTAATAATATAGTTGTATCTCAGCACAATAATTTCCTATCCCAATAAACCACACATCAACGATAAGCTTATTCATTCACATTTCAGATAATGTATTTTATCTGAAATTAGGCAAAATAATTGATTTAAATGACAATACTTTCTTTATTGTCCACAAGGGTAAATTTATCTTTGGCTGTACCACATAACCATATCAGCATTCACATCACACATGTAACAGAAAATCAAGCAACACAAATACATTCAAGACCCAATATTTAAAATTCTGGCAGTCGGCAGAAAGGACATCTGATACATATTTTTCTTTACAAGAGATTTCCTAAAACATCTTTTTGATCAGGGTATTTGCTGGGGCTTAAAATGTCTTACAATATCTTAAATTGCAAAAACAGAACTTTAGGCCTTAAAAAGTCTTACATTTGTGTTAAAAATTTTAAATCCTTTTATAAACAGTTCTTCATTTTCCTTTGTTTATGTATAGCTGTCCGTTGAATACTCTTGAAAGAACACCCATTCAATCAGCAATAATCCATCTCAATAAAACATTTAACTTTTATTTACAAATGTAATTTTGTATTTTTTTTAACTCTATTAACCATAATAGTTCATTTATTATTAATTATTGTAGTTTAAACGGTATGCATTTACTGCTGAGGATACTGACCTGGACAGACTGTTGTGCGTACAGTACTGTACATTTAGTTTATTATAGTTTTTAAAACTTTTAAAACATTTGTCAATTTTTGTTTTTATTTTAAAGAAAGTATATGTTAAAGAAAAGTGGGTTTACAACTAGACCATGCTGGATTTGACACAATATTTAAACTATTTTGATAATAAATATTTTATATATATATTTTTATTATTAAAATTATTATTGTATTATTAAATGTATGGAATTCTATTAATTATTTTCCATTTGGGCCATTAGAAAAACTCCCTAGCATTAAGCCCTGTGTGAGTCCAAAATTTTATTCATAATGGTCTTAAACGTCTTTAAGTCTTAAATTTACAATAACTACAGGAAACCTGTAGAAACCCTGTTTGATGACAAAAGTCATGATTATTATTCTAAATTTGTCCGACAAAATTTTTGTTTACATTTAACTATTGGTAAACTGAATTAATTTTGTTTGAATTAATGTCTTCTGTAAATCGCGGTAATAGTGAATATCTATTCATAACTATTCTAGTATAAAAAATAAACAAGAGATTCTGATATACAGTTGAAGTCAGAATTATTACCCCCCCTTTGATTTTTTTTATTCTCTTTTTTAAATATTTCCCAACTAATATTTAACAGAGAAATTAAATGTTCACAGTATATCTGATAATATTTTTTTATTCTGGAGAAAGACAAAATTTATTTACTGTCATCATGGCAAAGATAAAATAAATGTTATTAGAAGTGAGTTATTAAAACTATTATGTTTAGAAATGTGTTAAAAAAATCTTATTTTTGGTAAACAAAAATTGGGGCAAAAATAAACTGGGGGGCAAATAATTCAGAGGGGCTAATAATTCTGACTTTCCACTGTATGTGGAAAATATAAGTATTACAATTATATTTATGAAGCATAAAAAAATCTTTTTTTTTGTCCACGCATTAATGATGTTTTCATATAGGTCTACTTTAATTAGCATGAAACATAGCTTCTCTTAAAATAGTTAATGATTAATTGGTGAGCAGTCCTTGAAACTTAGCTTTATAATAATGATCTATATGTCCACAGCACCACAAGACTCTTCTTCGGTTTTCAAATTAATTAACATTAGAGACTGTGAGTACTGAAAGCATCAGATTTTAACAGCAAACACTGAATCTGTTAACCTTCTATTATAAACACATACACAGAGTTTGATTATTTCAGACTTTTTGTCTCTGACACGCTTTTCATAAAAGCAAACTGTTCTCTCATCCCCAGCTGGATAAAATAGTGACATCTCAGGTGCTTCAAAGTGAGCTGAAGGGAAACAAGATCCATGACGAACATCTGTTCATCGTCACACATCAAGGTGAGCTTCGCAAACACTAAACAGCCTTTGGGCAAATCAGTCTTAGTCGCTCTCCTATGAAGGCTCCCAAAACAAGCTCTTTTTCACTGTTTATAACTCTCAATGTTGACAGGTAAAAACAGGCAAGACTAACTCAAAAAGTCAACCGCATAAAGTATTTCAGTTTATTTGCGAAAACGGGAGTGACTGACCTAGTCGGAGCTTATGAAGTTATATAAATACATTCATATTTTAAAAACTACAATCACAGAATGTCTTTACTGGCAGCTGAAGTCAAAGTTATAAGCTGTGTAATTACTTTTTCTTTTAAAGAATATTTCTTAAATGATGTTTAACTGAGCAAGAAAACTTTCACAGTATTTACAATAATATTTTTACTTCTGGAGAAAGTCTTACTTGTTTTATATTGGCTAGAATAAAGGCAGTTTTCAATTTTTCTATAACCATTTTAAGGTCAAAATTACTAGCCCCCTATAAGCAGCATTCTTTTTCGATTGTCTACAGAAAAAGCAAATGTTCTACAGTGACTTGCCTAATTACCCTAACATGCCTAATTAAGCTAATTAACCTAGTTAAGCTTTAAAATTGCACTTTAATCTGAATATTAGTATCTTGAAAACTATCTAGAGGAATATTATTTACTGTATTCATGACAAAAATAAAATAAATCAGATGTTAGAAATAAGTTTTTAAAACTATTGTTTAGAAATGTGTTGGAAAAATCTGCTTTTTATTTTTGTTTTATTTTGCCAAGAATAAAAGGAGTTTTTAACTATTTTAAAACAATTTTAAGGTCAATGTTATTACCACCCTTAAGAAATATTTATTTTTTTGGATTGTCTACAGAACAAACTATTGTTATAAAATGACTTGCCAAATTACCCTAACTTGCCTAATTAACCTTGTTAAGCCTTTAAATTGCACTCATCATGACAAAAATGAAAAGAAATCAGTTATTACATTAGTTATTAAAGCTATTATGTTTAGTAAAGTATTAAACAAATCTCCGTTAAACATAAACTAGGGGAAAATATACAGGGCGGCTAATAATTCTGTCTTCAACTGTAGCTCTCTAAAAAAATGACAAGCAGCAATTTACTACACCTGCAAAAGCAGGGCTTCTCAAACTCATGATCCATTAATGCTGTACATGCTCACATGTAGTGACTTTTATACATCGTAAAGATTCTTTAGAGAACTCAAGGACCAACGGCACTGCACTTCTGTGTATTTACCTTGAAGTGTAATGACTTTTCAGATGTCATCTAAAGAAATGATTAACTGCTTCTTTCTATTGCAGCATATGAACTGTGGTTTAAGCAGGTTTTGTGGGAGCTGGACTCAGTCAGAGAAATCTTCATTAGCGGACATGTGAGTAGAGCAAATACTAAAAAACTTGAACATTTGTGGTAGCAGGTCATGATGAAAGGCTAGAAAGCTTATTTCCCCTAACTGGAATGGACCTACTTTTAATTAATGTAATGAGATTAACATTTAATAAGTCACCTATTAAAAATGAGCTTAAAACCATTTTTTAATGAGAATATTACATGTAATGAAGGTTCAGGCTGACAGGGCACAAAGAAGAGATTAGCGAGAGATGATGAATGCTTTTCATAAATATCTGTAAATAAAACACTAAATCAGCTCAACAGCTCAGACAGAATCAGGCCAATTAGTTTTTTAATAATATTAACTAATAGTTTGTGTTATTCCGCATCAGTGACACTGCTGTTTAAAACTTGAGTAGTTTTCATGCTTTTGAAACAAGCGGCAACACTTCACAAGACTGTATTAGTTAATCAATTTACATCACATGAACAAACAATGAACAATACATTTATTACAGTATTTATGTTAGTTCATGAAGATATAGTTGTTCATTGTTAACTCAAGATGCATTAATAAATGTTAACATTCATGTTATTGTAGGTCAATGTTAATCAGTGGTTAATAAACGCTGTACAAATATTGTTCATAATTAGTTCATGTTAGTAAATACATGAACTAATGTAACCTTATTTTAAAGTGTGAGCAATGAAGTCTCTTATACATCTGAAATTTAAAAAAAATAATAATAAAAAAGTTTAATGTATTGTGAAATGCAATTTATTGCTTTCAGGGCAAGCTGAAATTTCAGCATCACATAATCCTTCAGAAATCATCGTAATATGCTTATTTCATGCTCAAGACATTATTATCAATGGAAAAAGGATTTGCTTTGGTTAATAATTACATTATAAATAACAACACAGTATTAATACTCCATCATATACAGTATATACATTACACATATTAAGTCTAGAGCAACTGAGCATTTTCAAATTCTTTTTTCTGTATCTAGCTATTAGTATTTTCATATGTATGTTTATAGAATATACAGTGCTCAACATATAGGTATACATTTACATTTAGTCATTTAGCAGACACTTTTATCCAAAGCGACTTACAAATGAGGACAAGGAAGCAATTTACACAACTATAAGAGCAACAATGAATAAGTGCTATAGGCAAGTTTCAGGTCTGTAAAGTCTAAGAAGGAAAGTATTAGTAATTTTTTTGTAATTTAGTAATTTTTTTGTAAAATTTTAGTTTTTTTTTTTTTTTTTTTTGAGTACAGTTAGTGGTATACCCAGAGAGGCAATTGCAGATTAGGAAATAGACACCCCTCACCAATCTCTCATTTAGATCAATATAATAGGAAATTTACGATATTATATTTGTGCATACAGATTAGATTAGTAAGCACTAAAGCCAAATCTGGAGCTAAGCTAACACAATAACTTATGATCCACAATTAACGGTCCACAATTAGTACAGCCAAATGTATATGTTATAGAAAAATATTAAATACAAAAATTAAGAATTTAAAAAAAATAAAATTTAGTTGAAATTTTGTTGTTTATAATTTTGTTTTCAAATAGTTCACATACATTTTAATATCTTTCTATTCCTAAATATTATTATAAATATTAAATATTATTTGAATAAATATATTCGTTTAATAAATCATTGATAAATAAATGTTTTTTTTTTTTAAATGCACCTTAATATATGACCTATATTCACTGAGAAATGGTTAAAAATAACTGTGTTGTACTCATTTATGTTGAGGACTATATAAATACATACTGAACATGCATTCACACACAGCAATGTTCTAAAGGATGGAAGTGTTTTTGATATTACTTCACAATCACATACTGTATATGAGGGTTTTAAAAACATTTTTGGGAAACTTGTCAAGGTGCGTGCCACAAATGCATGCTTCTAAACCTAATCTAAAATTCAATTAATTTATTGTTTGGAGGCCTTTTGGACAATGATAAACAGCCAGAACCTTCAGTTTTATAATAGATGTAATTCAGCTGAAAGAAAGCGTGTGCACTGCAGCATAAGGCTGCCACCTTCAGTCTAGTTGTAGACTCTCATCTAGTTAAATGTCATGTTAGTGGCATTATAAAGATATAAAGACAAAGGAAACAATAGCAAATACCCTGTATTTTTCCTCAGGTACGAGACGAGCGAAACATGCTCAAAGTCAACACTCGCATACACAGGATTGTGATGATATTTCGACTGTTGCTTGACCAGTTCGCTGTTCTGGAAACCATGACGGCCTTAGACTTCTATGACTTCAGGTAAATAATTTTCATGATTTTTATTTCTAATGCAGTCACTGAAAACAAGTATTACACACAGCTTTGGAGAAAATGGCTCTTGGAAATGTACTAACGCTCAAGAGACTGGAGATGGCAAACTCAGTAAATAAGCATTAGATGGCACTAATTTGTTAAATCAAAATCAATGGCGGTGTTTAGCATAATTGCATTTAGCTCAATTGATCTGCATGTTTTTTGCGCACAGGGAGTATCTCTCACCAGCTTCAGGCTTCCAGAGTTTGCAGTTTCGACTGCTGGAGAACAAGATTGGGGTCCCGCACAACCAGAGGGTGCCGTACAACAGAAGGCATTACAGGGACAATTTCCGAGACCAGGAGAGTGAGCTGCTCCTCCACTCAGAGCAGGAGCCCACGCTGCTTCAGTTAGTAGAGGTAAACCTGAGGAAACCATCAAATATGAATACTCTATTAATCCGTGCACTCAGAGAATTCAAGGACAACTTCTTTAGAGGCAAAGATGGGCAGTATTTCAGATACATGAATCTGTTTTCTATGTTGTATTTAAAAGGCTCTGACTAAAAGAAATTCCACAAACACTAGACACAAAAGCACAAACAAAATAACTAGCAACTAGTACACACACTGTCAATCTAGTATTGGAAACACTTTTTTGTGGATTTGAAAAGAAATTAGATGTGGAAATAAAGCTTGATAAAAAAAAGAAAATGATTTAACAGTTTTGAGGTATTTGGAATTTGGTATTTGGCAGGTTTCCCAATTTTTATGGACAAAATTTCAAAGCACAGCCTTGGGCTGGAGGGGGTCCTGTTCAGGGACCACAGGATTTCATCTCTGTTATTTGCAGATGATGTTGTTCTATTGACTTTATCGGATATGGACTTTTAGCATGCACTGGGGCGGGTGGCTGCCGAATGTGACATGGCTGGGATGAGAATCAGCACCTCCAAGTCTAAGGCCATGGTGCTCCACTGGGAAATGGTGGCTTGCCATCTCCAGGATGGAGGAAAGTCTTTACCCCAGGTGGAGGAGTTGAAGTATCTTGGGGTTTTGCTCACAAGTGGGGTAAAAATGGAACATGAGATTGACAGGTGGATCAGTGCAGCGACAGCAGTAATGTGGTCGATGTATCGGCCCGTTGTGGTTAATAATAATAATACATTTTACTTAAAGGCGCCTTTCTAGCAACTCAAGGACACCGTACAATCAACAAGAGCAATAAAACAACAAGATAAATAATAAAACATACACAGCAATAGTGCAAATAAAATTAAGTAATAAAAGCCATCTTAAATAAGTGGGTTTTGAGTCTTGATAATAAGGAATCCAAAGGCAAAACTCTCGATTTACAGGTCAATCTACGTTCCTACTCTCACGTATGATCGTAAGTTTTTAGTCATGTCTAAAAGAACAAGATCTTGGATACAAGCGGCCAAAATGAGTTTCCTTCGCAGGGTGGCAGGGCGAAGCCTTATAGATGAGGACTGAGGTAGAGGAGCTGTCACCCGGGAGGAGCTCAGAGTAGAGCCGCTGCTCCTCCACATCGAGAGATGTCAGCTGAGGTGGCTCAGACATCTGTTTCGGATGCTTCCTAGATGCATACCTAGGGAGGTATTCCAGGCATGTCCCACCTGGAAGAAACCTCGGGGAACACCCACGGACACGATGGAGGGGCCATGTTTCTTGGCTGGTCTGGGAAAGAAGTGTCTGGGGAGAGGGAAGTCTGGGGTTCTCTCCTGAGACCCTCATGACCTGGCCCTGGATGAGCAGAAAAAAATGAATGAAGGAAAGTTATTTGGAGAAATGGTCTGTTCCAAAGGGCAGTGTTCATTGGACTCAAAAGACTGGTTACATAAACTGGATGTTTAAAAGTTGAATGCTCAGCATGTTACCTTCAGTGAATATTTATCTAAAATTACAACTAGGCACAAGAAAAAATATTTTCTCTTACAAAAGTGTTTTCAATTACCTTTAAAAATGTTAAAATTAAAAATGTAAAAACAAAAATGTACTGTAAATTTAGCAAAATCTCAGTTTCAGTGG
Source organism: Danio rerio (assembly GCF_052040795.2). NCBI lineage: Eukaryota > Metazoa > Chordata > Actinopteri > Cypriniformes > Danionidae > Danio > Danio rerio. Next base: position 41,047,852 of record NC_141034.1, read on the forward strand.
CAACGGTTTTATGCATCTACAGATCACATATCATGAACAGTAGTGTAATATTCTTTGTTATATAATATAAATATATGTCTATTATTTAATACTTCATCATATGGCCAATTTTGTTTCTTCGTTAGCATTTTATATTTAGTAGTCAAAATGCAAAGTGAATCAAAAATGAAATTTAATTTTTGAAAAAAGGCGATGATCCACTAAATGTTGACTGCTGTATCTCGTGTATTTTCTCAAAACAAAATACAATATTTGTATGTTGATGCAATGTATTTCATGGTTGTGAATAATGTATATTTAAAAATGTGTGTATTTAGTTTAAAATTAAATATATCATTCTGATATCATATTGAATATTATTCATATTCAGAAAGAGACATGTTATAAACAAAGTCAGATTAACATTATTAACAAGCAATCAATATTTTTCAGCAATGGCTAGAGAGAACGCCAGGCTTGGAGGAAGATGGCTTCAATTTTTGGGGGAAGCTGGAAAAAAATATCTTTGAGGGGCTCAGGAGAGAGAAAGAACATATTGAGGTTTGTGGAGGATCTCGGGGTAACTCTGAACTTGTATTTATCAATGTACTGTATGTTGTAAGTGACGATTTCTGCTGCTTCTTAATAGCAAAAACCAGCCTCGGAGAGGAAGGAGGAGATGCTGGCCGAGCTCATTAAGCAGAGGGACATTTTCTTATCGCTCTTTGATGAAAAAAGGCATGATCACCTAGTAAGCACAGGTCAGCAAAGCTCTCTGGAGAGACAAAAATGTCAAGTGATGTTTCCACTGAAGATCTGCTTGTGTTTGTGCAGGTCAGAGGAGGCTGTCTTATAAAGCACTGCAGGGAGCTCTGATGATCTACTTCTACAGGTACAGCTTATCTGGCAACTGATGCATTAATCTTGCTGCCAGGTTTTGAGAAGTATATGCTGTATATTGTATATGCAACCATGCTTTGAGGCTGGTAGGATTTTTCCGTGTTTTTTATTTTTTCAAAATACTTTTTAAAAAACGAATATTGTGAAGTGTTATTTTGAAAATAACTACTTTCTTTTTTATATACATTTTTATGCTGTTATTTATTCCTTTGAACTAAAGCTGAATTTTAGCTAAATTATTCCAGTCTTCAGGGTCATGTGATTATTTTCTCAAGTACCATTTTAGGATGTTTCGTCTTAATAACACTTTGTAATTTTCAATGTTGCGAGTCTTAAATGTTTTGTGAAAACCTTCATATTTTTGTTTAGGATTAGAAAGTTCACCTAAAATATTAATCTTTTGTATCATTATAAATGTATTTGCTATTAACCTTGAACAATTTAATGCATAATTTCTGAATAAGATAATTAGTATCTTTAATAAATCTTACAAACTTAAAAATTTTGTGTTAGATAAGAAACTCAAAAAGATCAATACAATTTAACACATTTTATCATTAACACTGTATGTTAAAACTCATTGAATTTAATTAATTTTACATTCAGTATGTAGAATTTATTTATGTAGCACAAACCCAAGATTCTCACAAGACTCAAAAAAGTCAAGTTTGGTGAAGGAAAAATCATGGTCTGGGATTACATACAGTATGGGGGCATGCGAGAGATATGTAGAATAGATGATAAATTCCAACAGCCTGAGGTATCAAGACATTTGTGCTGCTCATTACATTATAAACCACAGGAGAGTGCAATTTTTTCAGCAGGACAGCATTCTTTCGTATACTTCAGCCTGTACATCAACGTTCCTTAAAGCAAAGAAGCTCAAGGTGCTTCAGAACTGGCCAGCCCAGTCATCAGATATGATCATTATTGAGTATGTCTGGGGTAAGATGATGTAGAAGGCATTGAAGATGAATCTAAAGAATCTTAATGAACTCTGGGAGCCCTGCAAGAGTGCTTTCTATGCTACTCTAGATTACTTTATTGATAGGTTATTTGAGTCATTGCAGAGGTTTATGGATGCAGTCCTCTAAGCTCATGGGAGTCATAGACAATATGAATTATTTTTTCCATTGAACCATGCCTTTATATTCTATACTGTACATTATTTCTGTTAGTGACAAGACTTTTGTCGAAACAAAGTCAGACATTACTGTCTTAATCAAATAATTAAAAATCAAGGGATGATCATATTTTATTTTGTTAAAATAAGCGTAATCTAGAGGTCTTTGCATTTCATATAGGCAACGTCTGATACCTAATGATCAACTAGAAGTTATTATTTGTTGTTTCTAAAACTTGGATAGACGACAAGCCTGGTATCATGCTACTTCTTGATATACATAATATATAATGGTGTCTACATAACACTCTAAGAATACCATGTATGACTATCTAAAGAAATGCTTTGATCACCATCTGCTTTCAGGGAGGAGCCTCGATTTCAGGTTCCTTTCCAGCTGCTGACGTCTCTGATGGACATCGACACCCTCATGACCAAATGGAGATGTATGTGACACCACCAAAACATCAAGTATCTAACCTGCGAAAAAAAAACTGACCTAAAAGACCCCTATAGGGCAAAAGCTCTTTAAAATGTCAACACTGAGAACAAATACATTTTTATCAATAACGAAATTCAACTATTTTCCTCCTGCATAATTTATCCCTCAATCTTCCCCAAGACAACCATGTGTGTATGGTGCACCGGATGATTGGCAGTAAAGACGGCACAGGTGGCTCATCGGGCTATCAGTACCTGCGCTCCACTGTCAGGTAGGCCAAATAATCTGGGACAAATCCAGTCTTCCATCTCTGCATCTGTCCGAGCCATCCATGTGAAACGCAATGCTTGAAAATGACAACTGGCAACAATTTGCAAACACAAACCGTTAAGAAACAAGTACAGTGTGTATTGGTAAACCAGAGCATGTTACTTTTTTTTCCCAGTGATCGCTACAAGGTGTTTGTGGATCTGTTTAACCTGGCCACGTTCTTGATTCCGCGAGACTGGGTGCCCAAACTGGACCCAAGTGAACACACCTTCCTGTACATGGCTGAATGTTGCGACAGCTCCTACTGCAGCAGCAGTGATGATTCTGACTGAACAGATGGAGGAATGAGGAGAAGATGGACAGTGTTTGCAGACAGAGTACAAAAGAATACAAAAACAGCTTCAAAACTCACAAGTCTACCCATATTTTTTTAAGATGGTAGAATGAGAGGGAGTAAAGCGGTGCTGATTATACAGATGTTGTATACAAATGTCTATATCAGTCAGACTGTTGATGCACTTGTGTATATACTGTCAATATAATGTAATATTCTGAAATTTACTGTGTGTACGAACTGAGTAATAACTGTAAATTGTAAATAAAGAGTATACATATATACTTATATAAAAATACATTAGTTTATTTGAACAAAATAACTATCAGTATTCTTAAAAATGCTCAAATGTGCAAACAATAAAAGGTAAACTTTGCCGTTAGAAATATTATAAAACAGACACAATACAAATGTTTATAAAGCAGATCCTGAATATCTGATACATACTGTTCTATAGTAATAAGCACGTTTCAAACTAAGGCTTTAATTAGCATTCACATATTTCTTTTCACATTTGTTTTCTCAGTTGAGCTGTGTGTCTTGAGTTACCGGTCAAAGGTTTGGAAACATGAAGATGTATCAAAGTTTTTAGAAGAAATGTCATTTGCCCACCTGCATTTATTTGATCAAAAACACGATAAAATAAATATGTATATTTAAAAGGAATGAAATTAAAAATATATGTTTCTATGTGAAAACATTTTAAAATGTCATTTATTTTCCCAGTCTTCAGATTCAAAATTACATGAAATTGTTCTAATATGTTAATTTACAGTTGTAATCAATAATAATAATCGTCAATTACTAAAATAGGTTTATTTAGATTTTTATAATAGTGGAATGTCATACATTTTACTTTTCAACAATCTTTGATGATGAGAAAGTTATTTAAAATGCAATATTTTGTAGCATTGTAAATTTATTTACAGCCACTTTTGATCAATTTATTGCATTCTTGATTAATAAAAGTTTTTTATTACTAGTATTTGCTATTTTAAAACACTATTAATCACAAAAATATTTAGAAACATTATTGTTTTCCACATTAATGATAACAGCCAACAAGATATCAGAGGGTGGCACTGTTGGCTAACAGCAAAAAGGTTGCCGGTTCGAGTCCCAGCTGGGCCAGTTGGCATTTTTGTGTGCCAGTTTACATGTTCTCCCCATGTTTGCATGGGTTTTCTCCGGGTGCTCTGGTTTTCCCCACAATCCAATGACGTGATATAGGTGAATTGAATGAACTAAATGGTTTGTATGAGTGTATGTAAGTGTGTTTGAGTGTTTCCCAGTGCTGGGTTATGGCTGGAAGGACATCCGCTGCATAAAACGTATGCCAGAATAGTTGGCAGTTCATTCCGCTCTGGTGACCCCTGATAAATAAGGGACTATGCCGAAGGAAAATGAATGAATATATTTACACAGTCAAAAGTTACATTAAATAGAAATAATTTATTCATCATTTTTCTTTGGCTTAGTTCGTTTATTTATCAGGGGTTGCCACAGCGGAATGAACCATCAACTTATTCAGCACATGTTTTATGCAGCCGATGCCCCTTCAGCCGCAACCCAGCACTGGGAAACACACATACACTACGGCCAACTTAGCTTGTTCAATTCACCAATAGCGCATATCATTAGACTGTGGGGGAAACTGGAGCACCCAGAGGAAACCCAACACAGAGAGAACATGCAAACTCCACACAGAGAAGCCAACTGGCCCAGCCAGGGTTTGAACCAGCGACCTTCATGCTGTGAGGCGACAAAACTAAAAACTTAGACACAGTGCCCCTTTCCCCTAAATAAAAATATTTAACAATATTTACTGGTTCATCATGTTTTTGATTAAATAATTGTGCTCTTTGTGAGCAGAAAACAAAATCGTAACAAAATCAGAATGAGAAATTGTAATGTTTCCAAACTATGGATCGGTAGTTCATAACAATACAACATAATATAAAGCATGTCGTGCATTTCATACTCCGTGACAGTGTTTTCTCAAAATGAAAACATTCTCAGGGACAAACTTACTGAAATCCGGCTCTGACTCTGATTATTTTGGGCTACACTGGCTGGGATTAGGAATATGATCTAAACTTGCTTTGCAGTCGAGAGGCAAAAGGATTTGTCAACCCGTGAGAATTTGTACAAGTCTCATCATCTACACTGGAGGATTTTCATCCTGAGGGTGATATTTTAAACTGTCGGTCTGCCTCAGATTATTGACAATCACACAGAAACAGCAGCAACACTGTCCGCAACTCCTGTGAAAAGAAAAAGAGTGGCTGGTGATTCTCATCTGACATCGCATGAAGTTACTGGAAGCAATTGACAAACAAGATCACAATCTCTCAAAAACATCATGAATTTCAACATGATCAACCAGGCATTTATTATTTGATTTTTGCATCGCAGGCAGTTTTGAGTGTTTGCCAACTGTCCAAGCTCTTGATGAATATTTATGAAAGCACACAGTGTCTCACAGCAGCAGAATGTATGGGTTCACTTGACTGGCGACAAGGTAAAAAAGCATTAAAAGTGGGTCACAACTACATAAACTTACCACATACATCATTCCCTATTTTAATGTAAGCATATCCATCGTCACCCCATGAGGTCCCCCATGAATTGCGCACTATCCAATACGGCACTTCCCCTGTGAAAAATATGAAGACAAATCAGCAGTAATACACCCGAGATGAGAAATGATTAATAACTAGTCATGTTCATACACACAAACACATGCATACACTCGCACAACTACTGGCAAACAAATATGTTTTACTTGGCATCCAAGGTAAGAAATATCATTATTACAGCTACTAAATAACTATAGTGTGTATATATATATATATATATATATATATATATATATATATATATATATATATATATATATATATATATATATATATATATATATATATATATATATATATATATATTTGCGTGTATGTGTGTGAACATTTATCACACAACTCTCTGGAGTACTTGACTCTGCTTGGTCAATGACTACATTTTAAGTGTTATTATTCCAACAACAACCGATTAAATTAATACTATACAGAAAATGGTTTTGTCAAAAGGTTCAGTGGTATAACATGAGTATATTTTAAGTAAATTAATATACAAATATATAAATATAAATCTAAAATTTTTAATTTTTTAAATATTTTGTATAGTTTTTATCTCAGTTTTAGACATTTTATTTCTTACGCCTTTACAATATTCATTATGAATGAATGAAGTTTTATATATATATAAAACTCTGTATATCGGTCTGTGTGTATATATATACACACAAACCGATATACAGACCGATATAGATATATACAGACCGTTGAATTCATAATTATTAGCCCCCCTTTGATTTATTTTTTCTTTTCCAAATAATATTTCCCGAATGATGTTTAACAGAGCAAGAAAATTTTCACAGTATGTCTTATTTGTTTTATTTTGGCTAGAATAAAAGCAGTTTTTAATATTTTAAACACCATTTTAAGGTCAAAATTATAACCCCATTTAAGCTTTTTTTTTTTTTTTTTGGTAGTCTACAGAACAAACCATCGTCATACAATAACTTGCCTGATTTCCCTAACCTAGTTAGCCCAATAAACCTAGCTAAGCCTTTAAATGTGACTGAGCTGTATAGAAGTGTCTTGAAAAACATATCTAGTCAAATATTATGTACTGTCATCATGGCAAAGAAAAAATAAATCAGTTATTAGAAATGAGTTTTTAAAACTATTATGTTTAGAAGTGTGTTAAAAAAACGTGTTTCCGCTAAAAAGAAATTGAGAAAAACAATAAACAGGGGGGCTAATAATTCAGGGGGGTTAAAAATTCAACTGAATACAGACTTCAACTGTATTTATTTATTTATTTATTTTTGTTAACTATGATAACCCAGTTCCAAACTAATCAAAAACCATCTCAGTATTATAAAAACTTTTGACAAACTGATTACCTGCAATAACACTCATTTATTGTCTCGGTTTTGTTTAATCTAACATGGTGACACCAAGCATCCATTGTATTAATGTTAATAGTAATAACTGACAGTGCTTAATTCAAAGTACTACATAAACAGCACAAAACAAATCGAGGAGAGGATAAACGCAGCGGACAGCTTGCTGATTACACCGCAGACGCATCAGGCAGTTTTCTGGGATGTTGGCGCACTGCCCGTGTTTACCAACTCAATTTTGTGCCCCTGACAGGACGTAATCCATGAAGGCCAGCGCTCTGAACCTCTCTATGCTCTAAGGCACAAGTAAAGAGTGTTAAAGCAACCGTGTCTGCGTGTGTGTACCTGTGGTATCATAACCGGTGATCAGTACGGCATGGTTGGCCTTGTGGCTGGAGCAGTGATGCTGAATGATGCCACCCAGGTAATCCTGCCAGCTGATGGCATCCACGATGACAACAAGAGGCCCAAAATCCACCAGTGCACTCATCATCACCTCCTCCTGTCCACTAGAACAACACAGCAGTCCTATTGTAGTCGATATATATGATGCAACCCAGGCTCATTCTGAAAACGTACCACTATATATACTTCTGTAGAGAGAAAAATACTGTACATCGCAGGAGGCATGTTTTTTGTTGCAGTTTTTGTTTTCACGAATCCACCAGAGGCCAACAAAAAGCAATCCAGAAAAAGAAAAGCTCTAACCTAGTTTTTACAACGTTTTCAGATTTTACCACATTTTTACCCTGCTATTTACTTTTGTTTTTGTCTTACCCACTTTCTGTAACCGTTCTTCGCCAAAATTCGAACCCCGTCATCGTGGTGAATTCATCTCTGCGTCTCAAGTCCGTCGAATTACATGGCAAGTTAACTGGACAAACAGCAGGAAAGCCTTCCATACAGAGGTAACTGCTGATAAGCGTGAAAATTAGCCCCGTCATACCACCCCATAGCATTCGTTTTAAAGATGAATTGCAGCCATACGTACTTCTGGCAACATAGTTCTGCAGAGATGTTTATAGGGCCACATTTTCAGAATGAGCCTACGTTGATCTAATGCATACTGCACAATTACTTAATACAGATGCTAGATTGCACAATAAAAGTAATTATCATCAGTCTGTCTGTGCAATCTGAAAAAAAAGACTAAATTAAAGCTAAAAAAGTCAAGCACTAACAAAACTTCTTCAAAAACTGATTATTGGAAAATGTAATCACTGAAATCCATATTATTTTTCTTCTTCTTCTTCATCTTATTATTATTATTATTATTATTATTATTATTATTATTATTATTATTATTTTACTATGAAAGTCAATGGTTTCCAACATTCTTCAAAATATGTTCTTTTGTGTTCAACAGAAGAAAAACTCAAGCTGCTTTGGAACAACACAAGGGTAAGCTAATGATGGCAGAAATGTCATTTTTGGGTGAACTATCCCTTTAAGTACATTGATAAAAATAGCAAACTGTCAGCAGGTATGTTATATTTTAGGTTGACAAAAACATTATAAATAATTCTGATAAATAGCAGCTGTTTTGTTTGTTTACAGGGTTCATACACATTTTTACTACAAAATTCTATGACTTTTCAAGGTCTTTCAAGTTAATATTTATGACCCAATGTTTCATGTAATGACTCCATATGCGTGGTAAATCATAAAACGTTTACATTTATTATAGCATATTATAAAACACGCAATAGTTTCAATTTATTTTTATATCTATGTAAAATAGATGAAGCTTACACAGCACTAACAATGTGAGAGCATGTTTTTGGCCAAGAAAAGAAAAGAAGTAAAAACAACTAACCTCCATTTCCAGTATACAGATATTGGTCAATCTAAATAGTTTGTTAAACAAGTAATAGTAGTTAAAATTACTTCTATTATAAAGCCGCGATCACACTGCACTTTTCGCTCCATAGACTTCCATTTATAGGCATGTGAATGCGGCAGACAAGAAACGCAAGCACTTGTGACAAGTTTCGTATTTTACTGCATTCAAGCTTGGTAAATTCTTACCTGCAAAATCACATCAGGTTGATTGTGTGAGACCTATAGAAGATTATTTAAATTAAGAAATTGAAAATATGGAGCAATCGCTTACTTTTATTAATGTCTAATCATATTGTTTAATCCCTTCCCTTTTCGCAGCGCCGTACGAATTTTGCAAGCACAAGCTCTAGTTTGACCGCAGCTTAAGTCGCTCTGGACAAAAATGTCTGCTAAATGACTAAATGTAAACGTAATTTCCATGACTTTTCCAAAATCTTGTGGGTTTTTCTTTTTTTTCCAAAACTTTTTCAGGCCTGGAAAATGCCATGTAAAAATTCCATGACTTACCAGGTTTTCCATGACCATATGAACCCTGTTTAGAACAAATGACCACCTAGAAATTATAAAGACTTGCACAGTATTATTATATCAATATATTATTAAGTTCTATTATTAAGTATCACACACACCCATACACATGCAATTAATAATGTTATGACATAATATTTAAGACTTTTAAGCCAGGACTTTTTTTTTATAAATAATGAAAATGTGTTGTCACTGATTAAAAATTCTTCTGAAAACTCAATTTGGACAATATTAAATTTGGTGTCAATTTGGCCAAGTTAACAGATGTCTATGTTGTCCATTTCGAAAAAGTGACCCACTAATGCTCTCAATGTTAAAAACATCATGGAAAAGCTGAATTTCAGCATCCTTATTCCAATTTTCTGTCTCATATATGTTAGACTTTACATTTTTTTCACCCACTGCTAATATAAATGTTGCTGCTGCTGTTAAAAGTTGAAATGGTGCTATTCACGTCATTTAAAAAAATTACATTTAAACGGATAGCTCACCCAAAAAATGTTATTTACTCTCCATTTACTGACCCTCAGTTGGTTCCAAACCTTAATTCAGTTCAATTCCTGTTAATTTATATTGAACTTTCCACAATGTAGATTGTGTTAAAGCAGCTTATCAGTTCTACTAAAGTTTAGATTTTAAAGTTGAAGTTTAGTTTAGTGTGGTTTAAAAAGAAAAAGAAAAAAAACTCCAGAAAAACTAGGCTCTGTTGGGCAGGACCATTAATCTTCTGGCCAAACTTCTTGTGTGGAGCTGCAGTCTAGGTGTCAGAGGCTGGAGAAGCTGGACGTCCATCGCGGAGAAGCTGCAGGTGTGAGTAGGGCACCGGTGGGAGGTCAGGCTGGCCAACAGGATCAAGGCGGGGACTCGTTTGTCATGGTGGTCTTTCAGGAATCAGTCTCGTGCACTCAATTCCTTCATGACAACCACAGCATCAGCTCGGGATACGGCCTGGATTATGGACACCTTGGGATCATCTCTTCACAGGTCTTGGATCGCATCAGTGGAGCTGCACAGTCTCTAGGGACCTCAGAATGAGTATCCCCAGGTGGTTTATGAGTTTCTTAATTCTTTTAAGCTAAAACTGAAAACCTGTAACCGTTGACTTCCACAAAAGGGAAAACAAAAACAATGGTAGTCAATGGTTACAGTTTCCAACATTTGGTGGAGGGTGAGTAAATAATGACGGAATTTTCTTTACTTTTGGGTGAACTGTGAACCATTTACCATTATAGACTACCTATTCTTAAAACCCCTTTAAAAAAGATGAAGATTAGAGATGAAAGTGAAATTTCAATATTGACAAAAAGTTGTAAATGAAACAGCATGTTCAGATCAGTGCTTTTGATATCACTGTGTCAAAAACAGAAGTGAAACTTTCAATAAATATTGCCTTTGCAAACTGGTTATCGGGCACATGCTAAATGAATCAATATTGGTCAATCTTTAATTCTGACATAATCACAGCAAGAACACTGTGTAAGACAGACTGACATCTGGCACAAATATAAGCCGACGAAACACAGGTCAGTTGGTTTGGCATTCGACCAGTAGTACGTGAGTTTTGTGAGCATAACAGTCACTGGCCGTTCAGCACCTGACCCTGAGTCGCAAACACAACTGACAAGAACAAATGAGTAAGCATAAAACTGGCCCTCGTCCCAACAAACCCCAACCTTGAATTTGAATAGTACATGAGACCACGCCGCATTTAATGCAACAACACAGCTGACTGCCGATGTAAAGCGCCATCTGCATATGTTAAATCCATTACCTGAAGTCATAAGCGGAGTAATTCCTCACTGCCACTCCAGCGTGAGCCTGAGGAAAGAACTGGCAGACTCCATCAGCACCTTTGAACGGATACTCCGCCTCACTCACTAACTTTAGCTTGCTCTGAAATGAAAAAGACATAAAGCAGGATATTAGGATGCGCCAATTATGGAATATCGGAGCAGATAAACACCTTTAATCAGCATCTCATGTGGCTCATACTGACAGCTTTACTTTACTGGAGTGTTAATACTTTGAGGAACCAACGCAACAAGCTAATTAGTTGAAATCTGTATTACAATCTTAATTAAAAATCTTGTTTAAAAAAAATAACCCAGATGTCTTTTAAAAGCTTAGGATGTGATCAGACGTGATCTAACTTAATTGCTGCTTTTTAATGTGCACTGAATTATGTTATGTTTGCTAAATTTAGGGAACATGATACAAATGATAATATTGTAATAATTAGCTTAAACTTATCATAGTGGTGGTGGGTTACTCTACTTTTTTAAAGTTTTTGAAAGACGGTGCCTACTCAACAACACAAATGTATACTTTTAAAATATTTATTAAAGAGTACTGTAATAAAAGTCATGTCTGAATGCTGAATTTTCAGCATCTTTAATACAGTCTTTAGTTTCATGTGATCCTTTAGAAATTATTTTATTAGTGCTGTTTTATCATGATCAATACATTTAGTGTTCTGTTATATTTCTGCTCTGTGTAGATCTTAAAATAGTTTTTTTTTTGGCTGCTTTTTAAACTACTTATTTAAAATGCGCTGAATCAACACAATTCTTGAGGTTTCCATGGGACAACACTTTTTTTTTTATTCTACTTAAATTTGTGAAAACAATTAAGTTAACCTAATCAATTTTTGTTAGGACAACATGAAGGAATTGTGTGGAATCCAGTATTTTTTATAATGAGTCTAACTGTGTGTTCACACCGAAAGCAGCGAGAGCATCAAAGTAGCCAGAAGTCATTCATTTTCAAAGGGGCTGGCGGCAGTAAGCTGCAAGGCGTGGTGCATCTCCGCCAATGTGGGCATCGATTTGAAATCAAGTCAATTTTATGGTAATGAGCTGTGATGTGGTTAGGCATCAAGCAATCAGAATGTTCCACCACTTGAGAGGGTTGCAGAAAACCAGTGAACTTTGGTACAGTTGGGTAACAGTTGTTCCCAAGGGTTTAAATATTGCCATTAAGTTTCCAATTATTTACAATGTTTTTTTTTTTTTTACAGGGACATACATAAAAAAAGTTACTGGTGAGCCGATGTGCATTAATGTATATATATATATATATATATATATATATATATATATATATATAATGTATACATATATATAAGCCACACCACACACAACAACTTGATTTTCCATAGTTAACGTCAAATGAGTTTGACAAAAAGCGTGCAACATTTTCATGCTAAAAAGCTTGTTTTTATGCAAGAGCGTGAGCAATTTGCTGATATGCTGCAATGGTCCCTTTAAATACAAGATCAATGCAGCGAATTTTCTCGGTGCCGGAGCTGTGAAGGCGACAGACAGCGTTGTCGCCAAGGAGACCAGAGCAGCCAGAGCGAACTTTGACACTCTCACCGCCTTCGGTATGAACGCACAGTAATGAAACATACAACATATCAAAGTGTCTTTAGTGTTACCCTGTTTAAAAACACACACACACACACACACACACACACAAACACACAAACACACACACACACAAACACACACACACACACACACACACACACACACACACACACACACACACACACACACACACACACACACACACACACACACACACACACACACACACACACACACACACACACACACACACACACACACACACACACACACACACACACAAAATAAAGTGTCTTTGGTGTTTCCCTGTTAAAAAAAAAAAAATTAAATTAAATTTAATGTATGATGTATGATGTCATTAACATGGTCGCACAGGGCACGTTATGTTCTTCAAAACCTTTGGGATAATGTCACTACATTAATCAGCGAATATAAAATAAATAACCTGGTTTATTAATGAATTTTAATGGAAATAAATGCATATATTGATTTTTATATTATTAATATTATTATTATTGTAAATATTGAAAGTTGTGCAGCTTAATGCTATCTCTTCACAAACATCAAGGTCTGTGTCACTAGTTAAAATTGCTTATTTGAACATTCTTCAAAACATTCGGGATAAAGTAACTAGAAAAGTCTATAAATAAAAATATATAACCTCGATCTAGTGTTTTATAGACATTTTAATGAAAAAAGCATCCATATTATGCATTTAATATTATGATTCATTCATTTCCCTTCAGTTTATTCTCTATTTCAGAGGTCGCCACAGTGTAATAAACCGCCAACTATTCCAGCATACGCTTTACTTAGCGGATATCTTCCAGCTGCAACCCAGTATTAGAAAACACTCATACTGTACACACTCAGTTACACACTAATACACTACGGACAATTCAGTTCACCCAATTCACCTATAGTGCATGTCTTTGGACTGTGGGGGAAACTGGAGCACCTGGAGGAAACCCAAGCCAACACGGGGACAACATGTAATCTCCACACAGAAATGCCAGGTCCAGCCGGGACTCGAACCAGCGACCTTCTTGCTGTGAGGTGACAGTGCTAACTACTGGGCCACCGTGGCACCCAATATTATTATTATTATTATCAATATTGTGCTGATTAATGTTTTCTCTTCACAAAAACAGGAAGAAAAGTAAATGCAATTAAAAGGCCAAAATTTAGGTGATCCTGTATAATGTTCCAGTGTCATTCAGCATACGTGAATACTGCACCAGCTGTGTCCAAACCATTTAAACAAACTGTCATGACTCCATGATCAATAGTAATCCATTCAAAATATCAACAAATTCCATTCACCCAGTTATTTCATCATCATAATAAAAAAAAGAGTGAGCATATGACAGCACCTGTGTGAGCCAGTACAGAGCCTCAACCGGAGATCCACCATTACAGCCCTGGTTTTGATAAGAACAGTCTATAACCTGCTGAACACTGAGCTGCTGTAGTTTCTCTCCACCTTTAGCAGACACTGATTCAATGGCCTCTACGATACTGAAGGCCCAGCATCCTCCACACTAAAAGAAAGTGCAAGAGGAAAATTATCTCTGAGACAATTCTTACTTGAGTTAACGTTGAATGGAAAAGAAAATAGCCTGATCTTAACATCTCCACCTTACCGATCCCTGATTATGGACTGGTCCGACAACTCCATGGTCCCTCCAATCAAACCTGGGTGGATTATTCGCTTTAACTTTAATTTCAGACTTGGACTGGTCAAACTTTGGAGCTGCCTCAGCCCTAGCTGTGAGATATTGCTCTGAGAAACAAATGGAACACGTCAGATGACATTGTACATGTATGTTCATCTGTAAGCATCTGCAGTCTACATTATGTACTTACCTTTAAATTGCTTTTGAGACAAGTAAGAGAATTGGTTTACTCCATATTGGGCAGATTGGTTTGATTTCCCAAGAGCTGAGTTCAGAAAGGCCTGTCTCTGTAGTGAACTCTGCATCGAGATAAAACGACATGTGACCAGAGGCATCTCGCATAACAGGTGAAACATGACACTTTTCCTCATGTGATTAACAGCACATGACAAAAAACTATTGGCATTACTGGTATTGTTTTATTTATTTATTTATTTACTTATTTATTTTAAATGTGTAACATAAACCCTAAACAATTTTTTAAATTGTAGTGTGATAAGGTAAGTATTCATAGTAGTTATAGCTTTAGTTGTTAGCAATTATTATAGCTTTAAATATAGCAAATACAAAACCTGAGTGGAGCCACTGAAGTGCAATGGGTGAAAGGCTATTTTCACTATGTATTAGTGGTCATATTTATGAGAAGATATAGATGAATTGTCAAATTTCTGATTTTAAAAGTCATGATTATGACATTCTAATTAAGAACTATTTCAATTCAATTCATCTTTATTTGTATAGCGCTTTTACAATGTAGAAAGAAGACTTAAAGTCACAGTTATAAGTCTAATAAGAAACAATTTAGATACATTTTTATTTAAACATTTTTCTCTAATATTAAAATTAATAAAAAGTTTCAATTATGAATGTAACAAGTTTGAGTTTAAAGGTCAAAATGATAGCATATTATATAGAAATTCTTAATTTATTAGTAGAAAACAAGACAGAACGTGTAATTACACCGACTGATAACAAATAATAATGACTATGAATAAAACTATGACTAAGTCATTATAATAACAATACTACTAAGTCTTAAAACGAAAAAGCAACATAAAAATATCATGTAAGTTATGAGACAAAGTTTAAGTTATTAAAAGTCAAGACTTACTGAGATTAATTTACATATTTGAAATAAGGTTAACTACATATAAATGTAGAAATTATGACATAGGAAGTCAACATTAACGTTAGATAGCCTAAAAAACGAAATCATTATTTTTATGTTAGCAGGCCTATGTAAAACAGAAAAAAACACTTTTTTGATAGTTTGACATACGACATCGTTTATAACGGCTAAAACGATATTTAGTTCACTCACACATTCTCCCCGAAGTGATTTTGTTTGAATGAGTTTTTGTTTTATTGCTGTAGCTTGTAAGTTTTTTTTTTTTTTTTTTTTGTATTAGTGTACTGTAAATACCTGGTAATTAATCCACCTCTGATAAAGTTCATTGTTTACATCTTGCTGAAATGTATCTGAGTGCTGAAGTCGCTCTCCCTCCGTCAGAGATTTTCTAATAACTTCGACGCTGATGATTCCAGTGAGCAGTTCTTGGTAAATTATCAAAACAATAAATGTTAAAGAATGCGCCATTTAAACGAAGACATTAAGCAAACGTATAGCAACTCCTTTAACAACACACTTCAGCGTCTTTCATTTCTGCTGTAGATCATTTCCCGGATCATCAACATCGGTGTTTCTCCTGCAGCAGACCAGAGTGTGCAGCGCTTTACTGCCATCTAGCGGCATCTGAAGGCATTACATGTGCCCGCCCTCAGATTAAAAACTATGCACCGAGGGAATCACAGTCAGAGGTTACCTTTAACTCAGTAAAATTCATTTAATAAAAAGTAAGCTAAATTATAATGAATTTAACATAATGACGTTTATAAGCCGTGAGTCATCAAATTAGTCACAAGTCATAAATTAAAGGTCACGCTTGTGTTACTCGTTATTACAAAAGCAGCCTAATGTTTTATTAACTGAATTAACTAACACACATAGTACAATGTAGGTTACTATGTAAATATATTCATTTATATCAACCACAGTTTTGTAATATAAAGATTAAATTTAAAGTGGTTTAAATCACACTGTAAATATCCACACAACTCCTTCATGTTGTCCCAACACAAATTAAGTTAACCTAATTGTTTTTACAAATTTAAGTGGATTAAAAATAAAATATTTTAGTTGTCCCAGCTCATTTTAAATAAGTAAACTGTAAAACTATTATTTGATCAATTAGTTCTGACAGCACATGTTTAATGTCATTGTAACTTACTAAACTAAGTTAATCATGTACTAACTTAATTTTATAAGTTACACAAGCTGTTTTAATGTAAGTTAATTGGACTCATAAGCGTAATTAGATTCAGGTTCGAAAATTGAGTCAACCAGGATTTTTTTACAATGTAGTTTAAAGCACCATTAAAAAGATTTTTCAGTGTAGCTCATAATAATAATAATTATTTTTTTTGTATTTACAGTAGGACACTTACAAAGAATATCTTCATGGAACACGATCTTTACTTAATGTCCTAATGATTTTTGTCGTTTAAAAATTACACTTTTTACTCATATACATTTTTATTACCATAAATCAGGGGTGTCAAACTAAGTTCCTGGAGGGCCGCAACCCAGCACAGTGTATGTAGTTCCCACCCTGCTTCAGCACACTTACCTGTAGGGTTTAAACAAGCCTGAAGGATCTCTTAAACTGTTAAAAAAAAAAAAAAAAAAAAAAAGGTAGACTCAACTAAAAAATTTTAAGGCAGCAAACTTCAGGACATTTGAGTTGACTCAACTTTCAAACCAATTACTGCACTTGACTTCATTTAAGTTGAGTAAACTCAAAAGTGTCCTGAAGTTTGTTGCCTTAAAATTTTAAGTTGAGTTAACTTTTTTTTTTTACAGTGTAGTGAGTTTGATCAGGCGTGTTTATTTAGAGTTAAAGCTATGTTCAGAGTTTGACGCCTGTGCCATAAATGGGACACTATACACTCTCAGAAATAAAGGTTCAAGAGCTGTTACTGGGGTGGTACCTTTTCATAAGGTACACATTTGTAACTAAACAGATCCTTATTAATAACTCAAGGGTACATATTAATACCTAAAAAGTACAAAATTGTACCTCTTGAAATTATTAGTTACTAATATATAGTAAGGGACCATCCCAGTGAAAGTTGTCATAGCCTTATTTCTGAGAGTGTACCAGAAACGTACATTATCTCTCCCTGAAATGAAAACATAAATACAGTGAATAAAAAGTATTCCATCCCGAAACAATTCTAAAATGCAGATAGTTGATTTCTGAGAGTTGTTCTATAAAGGAATATGTCTTCATTTTGTTCTCAGTTTTTTTTTTTCTTTATTAAAAACACTTTACAAATGTACAAACCCGGTTATTGTCCTTGTCCTCAGCCCAATTGAAACTACAGCTTTAATAGTTTTGTTATGCTAAAAACTGTCATAATAAAAAAAACTTCAGAAATAGCATGTTTAAGTTGTTATCATTTACATCAATTGATTAAAAACATGAAATTATGAATAAATTCTATAAATAAATACTATTTTACAATTGTCCCCATGTTTTTGTCAGTCCTGTCACATTTGCATTCAATTCACAAAAAAATTGTGCAATATACCTTTAAGACTATGAGGTAGTGACATCATTTGATGGAGAAGCAGCTGACAATGATCAAGGATGATTTTATGATTTTAATATATGATATCATAAAATATGTGATTTTCATATGATTTTATGCGGGTTTTTGTATGATTTATCTGAAAAGAACAATCTTAAAGGTCAAGCTCTGTCACATTTTTTTTATTAGTGAAAATGTACGTTTCTGGTCGAATGTCCCAAAAAGTCTTGTGTATTTGGGTTTTGTTGTCCAGGGTCACACAGTATAGGCTGTATAAATAATACTAAAACAGCAATGATCCATGTTGCATTAATTTTAAACCTCACCCAAAGAATGAAAGCAGCACAGGCAATTCTGACAAGTTTAATGCTGAGGCAGTATGTAACATAGGTAGCCCGTTATCATGACCCACATAAAGCAGAGCCTTTACTCACTGAGTTTACTCAGAGCAGAGCTCCTGCCCAGTCCTGAACACAACTATATGACAAAAAACAAACCCGATGCAGAATCAGCAGCCCAGTAATGGTCACAATGTCACGACACCCACCCCCAAAAAACGAGAACGAAAAACAGACAGACACTCTTGTGCACGGACAAGATCCAGGAAAGACAAACTGTGCTAAGAGGCCACTTGAGAAAGAGAGAGATATATGAATTATTATATGCAAATACTGTATATATTCATATATGTTTATGTATATTAGGTCCCCTTGCTTGGAACTGATTAGTATTCGCCATAGGTATTCCATAGGATTTTCTTTAAATACATGTTTCAAACATTTTCATTCTATGTACAGAGAAATACTGTATATTTCTACGAGGAAGTAACGGTGATTTGTCGAGGAGTTTTCCAGTGCTATCAGACCAGCACTAATCGTGAAGCTGCAGCATTTTGAGCACATGAAGGACGAGTTTGTTCGCATCTGAGACGCCGTTTAGAGCTACAAAAAGCAGAGATACAAAGCAGACAGTCTTCAATAAAGGCTCAGTTTTCCCATCCAGCTTTTAAGACCGTCCAACAGAGAGTTTTCCCCATCTGGAACAATATTGGAACGCAAATTACATACATGAGACGACGGTTGAGACTACATTTGTAGAGAACTGAGAGAACCAACTATGAGGTACTTTCAACATCCGATGTCTTTTGAAAACGTCTTTCAAAGAGAGAAAAACAAGTGTAAAAGGAGGCTGATGATGTGCAATAGTCCAGTCACATCCGCTTGAGGCGATGAAAGTTCTACAGCGGTAGAGTTTATTCGCCAGAGTCAGTGTGTGTTCACTGTCAATTCTCCATTTTACACTCAGAAAGGTTGTTCCCCAAAGTCTGGGGTTTGGGAAGAGGATGATGGAGGAATGGGCTTAAGGTGTTGAGGTGCGTGTCCTCAGGATTTGTTGTCGTCGTACATGTCCAGAGACGCCTGGATGTCTGGAAGCTCCATCTCACAGACGACGCTGCGCGGAGACACAGAGTTACGGTTGAAGAAATGACCAGCTGAAAAACAGATAAACAGCACGTTATTGCTGATCAAAATACTTTTTGTGTATGAAATGAGAAAGATGAAAGGAAGGAAGGGAGGAATGGCAATTAAATATTTAATATTCTGCTGCTGCTGCTGGAGAATGAAAAAACTTGCATAAAGGCTGTGCTCAAAGCTGACATTTCATCTCAGTACAAAATCAATGTTGGTCTGTTTTGTGTAATCAACACTTATTATGCCCTTCACACCAGACCAATTAATTACCATCAACCTTCTCAGTGGAAATCAGAATGTGTTTGTGTAGGTGTTTTGTGAATAAACAGATGTAAGTGGATGTGATGGGCATATTTTTTGTCTATATTTTTCTATTTTATTTATTTTACACTAATAATAAATTAACTGTAAATAGAAGCACTTCAAGTGCTAGAACCTAAAGAACTTGTAATGGTTCTCTGGTGTTTCTTTGGGGTGGTAACTCCTGTTCTACTGCAGTGTTTCTCAACCACGTTCCTGGGGCACCACCACTCGGTACATTTTGCATGTCTCCTTCACCAAACACACCTGATGCAGATCATCAGCTCATTAGCTGAAAGACCTGTAATGGGTGTGAAAGATGAAGGAGACATCCAAAACATGCAGTACTGGTAATCCTCCATGAACGTGGTTGAGAAACACAGTGCTAAGGTACGTATCACTAAAAGTGGCTTGCAAACATAAGGGAACCACATAAAGTGCTATTTAGCACCGTAGTCTTTTTTTATTTATTTATTTATTTTTTTAACAGAGTTTAGAGCTACATACTGTAGCACCTTAATCACTACAAAGAACCAATGGAGCACCATTACATTTTATTGGCCATTTTGAGGGATGTAAACAAAAACAATTGTCCCAACGTATTTCCTGTTTTACATGTTTAATTTCTATAGTTTCCGAGAATCCAAAAAGCCACACATTGATAAGTAATGTTTTGATAGTTGTTTTAACATTAAGTTATGATTAAATTGCCTCTTGTTACAGTTATAAAATAGTTTGATAACTACCAGGGAATGTTCATGGGACAATGCCATGACCAAATTGAAATAGTCTATAGGTTCTGTACAACACTTAATTGGTTCACCTATTATTATGAGCTTTATGTACACGTAGATGAAGTCCTCATTTATAAGCTGTATAAACTGCAGGGTGTCAAAATAGATGTGTATAAGTGGATACACTGAATTATGTATCAATAAACAGCTTGCATGGGCCTATTTTTGGTGTCAATATCAAATTATGTTTCTATATGTGGACAGCAGATTAAATACAAACATCATGTTTGATGTTTTGTAAGAAAAATATGATGAAGTTATTTTGAAGAAGAATGGTTTTATTAGAGCATATAGCAGTCAGATGATAGACAGTACTTATTCAGCAGAATAAGTATGAATCCTTAACAGCTCAAACATTTTATAGGCCTGCAGTTTTACATCTTCCTGCCAAACTTATAAACCAGGTTTCACTTGAAATGTAAATGAATGTGATGCTCTTCAGTTCCCACATCTTTAGAAAAACAACCAAATGTTAAAGTGATAAGATGAAAAAAAATCTTCAGCAGTTATTTCAAGTGACCCTTGCTTGACCCGTTTGGTCAGCAGATGGTTCTTGATAACCTTCCGCCCTCCCATGCTTTAAGTGAAGAATCATCACTCAAGAGATTTGTTGGGAAGGGAGCATAGTTTAATACATAATTTATAAAATTTAAAAAATATTTGTAAAAAAAAAAAGTCAAAATATGAATGAAACACATTTTCACTGTCACTGAATTGTACGTCAAAATATGAATGATTATGAAAATAAACAAACTTTGTACTAATTAAAATAGGCGATTGATAATATGTCTTGACAAACATGAATAAGTCTTGATAATATGGCTGAAAAAAAAGGTAAATTATAAGTCAAAATATAAATTAATATGAAAATTAAACAACATACTTAATAAGAGCTGTACTTATTAAAGTTGGTGATAACACATCTTGCTGATGAATGGGTAAAACCTAGTGGTTTGAAGAAAATTTGTATAAAGTGTAAAAATGACAATTATTTGATCAACAAAACTTTGATCCTTTACGTTTTTGTAAATAAAATGCAACCTGTATGTAGATAAATCAACAAAAATCAATAACAACCAAAGTGTAATGTAAAGGAATTGAAATGTACAGGAGATTTTAATCCCCAAAAGCATGGTAAACTTGCATACAAATTACTTTTAATACATATATTAAGTGATAATGTGCATAGGTTAAATCACTTTTCTGACTTTAAAACTAGTTAATTTAGTTAGTGAATGCCTAATAATGTATATTACATCATAGAAGTATTCCCACATTAGCTCATCTGGATGCTTTTTAGGTTTTTATCTAAACTTTGCAGAAAAAAAGTGATTATTCTAGACTGAATTTGAACAGTCAAATAACCTTGAGTTACACAATCCTTAAAACAGTACACTGATACAAAACACAATCTGTCCTCATAGAAAGATACAGTATTTTTTAGTCCCCTTGGCTTGACTTACAGTAAAGCACTGAAATGTGCCTAAGTACCTCAATATCATGTGTCCAGTACACGTGATATGATGAAATAGGTTTGCTGGTCACCAAATAAACATTAGATTCAGAAGATTTAAAAATGTATCAAGGAGTAAAACTAGCACTAGTAACCATAAGCATATTCTATTATTCAGTACAACAAAGCCTTTTGCACAAAATATTTTTAATAAACACAAAAATATTAAATTTCACATTTGGCTTACAAAGGACTTTATAAAAGAACGCAAATATACATATTCAAGACATTTTTAGAGGAAAAATATTAGTCTAAGCTAAAAACAAAATAGTGCTTGTTAAATATTGCAAATGCAGAAGTATAGTTCATCAGCAGTCTCTGCCAGTGAAAAGCTATGAACATATTTACGTCTACAGAAGAAGTAAAACTTTGCTCTATTAGGACTACTAATGAGATCATGTGTAAGTGAACTTGAAGTGCAAGCAGCTTTCCGGGATGCATTTCTGTTTTTAGAAATCGGAGCTCCAGAAAACATCTTCATTCCAACATTGGCCTACAAGACATAAACACACACATGCAAATATTTAGCAAGACCTGCTGAAATCATGGAAATCTCATTATTCAAAATATTTATTTAAAGTGCCACTATTATGCCATTTTAAAGGTTCCTAATTTTGTTTATAGGACAACCCCTATAATGGGCTTACAGGAATTCAAGGTCAAAAAACTAATTCATTATTACATAACACAGCCTGCATCATCAGCTCTTTTCTCAAAGTGCCTGAAACAGTTTGTTCGAGGATTATACAAATGTGTTACAAACTTTTAAGCTTGTGCAGAGAGTAACACTGAAACACTATACTGATGACTATAGGCCCCATGGATTCTACAGATTTTTAGCCCACCATTGAGTCTATTTATTAGCTTGTGTTAATGCGTGTAAATTTATATTTATTCAGTTTTTAGTCAATAATTTCAGCAAAATTGACTAATAAACATTTTTATTTTATTTATTAACAATATAATTTGTAAAGTAACATTTTCTCTCTGTTAGTAGCAATTTTATATGAGAAACTTGTTTTGTTTAGCAAATATGTGGATCTAAACAGATTTTCATTAAATACAAGTTAAAAAGTTTTTTTTTTTCATTTATTTATTTAATATATTTAGTTTTTCAGTTAGGATACCCCTAAAATCATTTCCCATAAATCTGCAGATTTATTTTTTACTAATTTCTGCACAGAAATACACATTAACACAATATTCATATACAGTTTCCTTTGAGACACTATATATAAATGGGGCAATTTAACACATTTAGATAATATATACAAATTAGTGTCAATTATTACAATTATTTAGTGTTTACAGCTGCCACTAAGGCACTTATTATGCATTTACTATAAATAGAAGCTTGTTTTCCTAATTAATTAAAAACTAATTAGAAGTCTGAATTTATATCTCATAATTCTCAATAATTCTCACTTCCCTCTCACAATTGAGAGTTTGTAATTAACAGTTATGAGAATGTCACAATTCCAAACGTATATTTCACAATTCTGATGTCACAATTTTTATCTAGCAATTATTTATTGTTTTTACCTCACAATTCAAAGTATTTAAGAAGTATATATATATATATATATATATATATATATATATATATATATATATATATATATATATATATATATATATATATATATATATATATATATATATATATATATATATATATATATATATATATATATATATATATATATTGTTTAATGGAATGTCATTTCGCAGGGTTATAGGTTACTCACCCTTTACTTGTTCCAAACCAGTTTGACATTCTTTCTTCTGTTTACCACAATTGAAGATATTTTGAAAAATGCTGGAGAGCTGTAACCATTGATTTCCATAATATTCATTTTATATTAGGATGTCATGATGGTGCAGTGGGTAGCACAATTGCCTCACAGCAAGAAGTCACTGGTTCGAGCCTCAGCTGGGTCAGTTGGCATTTCTGTGTGAAGTTTGCATGTTCAGATTTCCCCCACAACTCCAAAGACATGTGGTATAGGTGAACTGGGTAAGCTAAATTGTCCATAGTGTATGTGTGTGAATGAGTGTGTATGGATGTTTCCCAGTGATGGGTTGCAGCTGGAAGGGCATCCGCTGCGTAAAACATATGCTGGCGTTTCATTGTGGTGACCCCTGATTAATAAAGATACTAAGCCGAAGGGAAAATGAATGAATGACTGAACGAATGAATGCTTTATATTACTATGGAAGTCAATGGTTACAGGTTTTCAGCTTTCTTCAAAATATCTTCTTGTGTGAACAGAAGAAGGAAACCTAAAGGTTTGAAACCACATGAGGGAGAGTAAATAGTCATCTAATTTTAATTTTTGGGTGAACTATCCCATTAAGTCAGAATAATTATTCAATTGACACATGGTTATACTGCAGAGAGGACAACTAGGTTCTAAGTTGCAATGGTCTGTAAGTCACAATTTGCATAAAATAATTGTCTGCCACTAGCCCTAAATGTTCATTATAAACATTATGAAGTGTATTTTAATTGACTCCTTAACCTAATCTTTATATGACTGCAAACATACTTTGCAGTAGTGAGAATTCTAGAAATGTTACATAAAGGCACTATATTTTTTTTATTCCATGTAAGAAACCAGCTTCCATACTGATGTGACAAGTCACACTGAACAGTAAGTACTAAATGAAGTATGCTATGTGTTTCAGAACATTCAATACTCACTCGTAATTGGTGGTGCTGGCTGTGGCTCTGATGATCATGTAACAAAGTGTGAGAGCTGAAAGGACACCGAAGCTGGCGACAATAAACCACTCTTCTGTTAACAGAGTAAAAGGGGGAGGGGTCATTTAATGTTGAGGGCGGGGCCACCGAATAATCTCGACAGACAGCCCAAAAGAAGCGGAAACTGGAGACAGGCGGAGGCGCGAAGAAAAGAGGAAGACTTCTCTAATCCGTGGAGAAGGAGAGGAAACCAGAGGCAAGCCATGATCGCGAAAACAAGACAAAACGCAGCACATTCACAGCACATGACACTTAGTGCTGGCATCTACAAAGCAGTGAGGCTCTGGCATCTGTTAGGAAGATGCAGTAGAGCAGCCAGAGATTTTGCAGTACAATTCTGTCAACAAATACACATTACTTATTTACTGATTTTTTTTAACATGCAGTACTACGATTTTACAAACAACAAGCATGAATAAAGTGCAGAGCTGTTCAACACCTGCTTTGGGTTATTTAACATAATTAATCACCACGATTCAAGCCTACGGGATGGGTTAAAATTGCTGAATATATTATTTTACAGACACAGCACCAGAACAAATGCTTGGTAAATAATAAATTATCTTACAAAAGGGTAATTACCTTACATCTGTTTCTGCAACAAGGGTGTGTAGTTGCTTGAGTGTTGATTCATTCTACTTGTATGCGGTTTTCGGGTTCTTTGGTTTAGTTTCATTGCACTCAACAAGTTTTGTTGTTATTGTTCTGTGAAACCTGATTAAAATTGCAGGCACAGCCTGAACACTAAAATAACTTCAGACAGAAGGCGAGGGAGAGGGTGACCGTTATTTACAGCCAGCTTGAGCAGAGATGAGTCACTAGCTTGAGGACAGTCTGGTTACACAGATGCTGACATCAAAAACTAGACCCCATCTTATGACAGGTGAAAGGAGAATGAGCAAACACAGAAGATCAAATAAACATACAATGAAAAAGTACCGATCTGGGAAGCATGAAGTCAACAAATGGATCGGCTGGAATTGGGATACAAATAAATTGTTAAATATTGATCAACCAGTAAGAGCTTATTGTTTTTTGCATGGTGAGGAATAGACATTCCAGTTGTTTCACAACCACTACAAGGACAGACAGAAGAGCGATAAGGGCGAAAAAATAGGAGTGTGTTGTTGTACACTGCTGTTAGAAACAAAGGTAAATTTATTACTTATAGATGTATTGAAATTACTGAAATTCTCATTACAGTTTTTCTAAGTGGCTTTGGTGCATTTCTCACAACACTATTTACATTTGTACAACAGTTAATGCATTTCTCAAAACAATTAGTCATTTGTGCACATCATATTGGCAGTTTCTCATTCCTTCCAACATACTGCAAATGCTTTCGGACATGCATCAATTGCTTTCATACAACTCTACTGTTTTATAACATTATCATTTGCTTCTGTCATGTCAGTCAAAATGATCTAAACTTGTAAATGCTGAATAGTCATTCCATATAAAACTAATAGTCCTTATTTTATTACTTGAGACATTAAAAAAAATGATGAACTAGTTGTCAAAATCTGTCAAGCTAATTTTATACAACATTTTAAATCTTTTGTTTTCCTGAAAATGTCTTCCAATTTGAACAATTTCAAGAATGATTTACAGACCTGTGTGTGTTGTAGGTTCAGTTCTAATATGTTCTGCATTATTGTTTACAGTTATGCATAGCTCTAAAGGGAGTTTATGTTTGTTGTAAATAAGGGGGTATTTATTCTTTTGCACACTGCTGTGAATAAATTAGATTTGTAAAGAGCAAATGCAGTAAAAGTATGAAGCATGCATATTCAGTGTCTTGAACTCAGATATCTCACTAAATGCAGTGATGTCTGACTTTACTGTAGTTTTCAAATGGCTGTGCAAATAGTATCTAGTGCTGTCTTGAGCATTTTCAGGAAGTGTCACCAAAATCTGACTTTTTCACATTGGAAAATGTAGAGTGAACTGTCATAATGAAAACATGACAAAGCCATTTGACTATCTTGTTCATAAACAACGATGTCAGGACTTTACATCTTGATGACACTGACACTGTCATTGACATCAATACTTGCTTTTGACAAATAAGCTATCCATTTTGAGCAAGTGACTACTTGTTTTAAAAAAAGTATTAACTGTTGTGCAGAAATGCACTAGTGTTGTGAGAAACGCACCAAAGTGACTGATAAAAACTGTAATAAGAAATAAATAAGTACTGTAAAAAATCAAATTAACAACACAGAGATTTGTAAAGAAATCTGTTTTGGAGAGTAAAGAAAAAAAGACTATAAAAATAAACAGAAGTTGTTTTATTTACAGTGGTAATTCAAATATAGATAGATAGATAGATAGATAGATAGATAGACAGACAGACAGACAGACAGACAGACAGACAGACAGACAGACAGACAGACAGACAGACAGACAGACATAGACAGACCGACAGATAGACCAACACACAGATAGATAGATAGATAGATAGATAGATAGATAGATAGATAGATAGATAGATAGATAGATAGATAGGTAGGTAGGTAGGTAGGTAGGTAGGTAGGTAGGTAGGTAGGTAGGTAGGTAGGTAGGTAGGTAGGTAGGTAGATAGATAGATAGATAGATAGATAGATAGATAGATAGATAGATAGATAGATAGATAGATAGATAGATAGATAGATAGATAGATAGATAGATAGATAGATAGATAGATAGATAGATAGATAGATAGATAGATAGATAGATAGATAGATAGATAGATAGATAGATAGATAGATAGATATAGACAGACAGACAATACAGACAGACAGACAGACAGACAGACAGAGATTGACAGACCGACAGATAGACCAACACATAGATAGATAGATAGATAGATAGATAGATAGATAGATAGATAGATAGATAGATAGATAGATAGATAGATAGATAGATAGATAGATAGATAGATAGATAGATAGATAGAGTAAACATAGACAGACAGACAGACACAGATAGATAGATATAGACAGAAATAAAAAATGAATAATTACGAAGCTCAACTACATGCTACATCTTTTGTTTTAGACATTATTTAGAATATAGTTCACACGAACATACAAATTCATGCCATCATTTACTCACCCTAACACAACAAGATATTTTGAAAAATGCTGAAAACCTGTAACCATTGGCTTCCATATTTATTAGTATTTGGGGTTTTTCTTTTCTCGATATCAATGGTAACAGGTTTCCAGCATTTTTCACAATATTATTTTGTGTGAAAGCTTTCATAAAGGTTTGAGTGAGATAATATTGTCATTACATTTAAAATTTACATTGTGCGTAAACATCTAATGAACATCAGATGTGTCATCATTCGTATTAGCATGTACCTACCCATCATGTTACCACTTGTGCCTGCCATCTTAATGATTTGTGGTTTAAATACTGTACAGTATGTTTTAGCAACTCTTATCTCTATTACATAATGTTGCTGTTTTTAGTTTATTTTGTTCATATACATTTTTATTTAAATGTTCATATACATTTATCTGCTTAACTATGTTTGTATTTTTCTGGCTAATTCTGGTTCCTTTGCAGCAATGTTAATTAATGTACCTTGTCCCTGCAAACAAACAAACATACAAACAAACAAACAAACAAACAAAATAAAGAATTGTCTACCACTAGCCCAAAAATTTCATTATCAGCATTATAACCTGTAATTTAATTATCCTCACTCCTTAATAAAATTTTTATATGCAACATTCAAAACATAAAACTATTAAACAACTAAAATAAAAAAGCACACAGAAAGCAAAAAAACAGGTAATTCAAAAAAACAACTTACACAACATAGTAAATTTATTTTATGTATGAGAAGAGTCACCACAGATTGCATTGTGACGCAGTGACTTGAGTAGTGTAATGCGAAAGAGGTATTGCAGTAAAGGGCAGGACACACTGCGGTCGAGCAGACACCTGCTCACGTCACTGAGCTCAGCTTCAGCAGCACACAGATGTCCTGAACTACAGGTGGAGCAGTGCAGTCAGTGTGCTAAAGTCAGGAAAGCTCACACTCCTCTGGGGAGGAAATGAAGGAGAAGGTGGAAATAAAAGCGACGGGAACAAACTTAAAGGGGAAGTGTGCTTTTTATATTTCTGTCTCACATTAGATTAAAATTAAAATCACTTGACTGACAGTTGAAGTAAAAATAACTAGCCCTCCTGTGAATATTTTTTCTCTTTATATATTTCCCAAATGATGTTTAACAGAGCAGTGACATTTTCACAGTATTTCATATAATATTTTTTCTTCTGAAGAAAGTCAATTTTTCTTTTATTTCGGCTAGAATAAAAGCAGATTTAAATTTTTTAAAACTATTTTAAGGTCAGTAATATCAGCTCCTTTAAGCAATATTTGTTCAATTATCAACAGATCAAACTATCATTATAGAATGAGTTGCCTAGTTACTCTAACTTGCCTAATTAACCTAGTTATGCCTTTAAATAGCTAATTA
Source organism: Danio rerio (assembly GCF_052040795.2). NCBI lineage: Eukaryota > Metazoa > Chordata > Actinopteri > Cypriniformes > Danionidae > Danio > Danio rerio. Next base: position 41,077,250 of record NC_141034.1, read on the forward strand.
AGCTGAATACTAATATCTTGACAATTATCTAGTGAAATATTATTTATTGTCATCATGGCAAAAATAAAAGGAATCAGATCAAATCTTTAGAAATGAGTTATTTAAGCTATTATGTTTAGAAATGGGTTGAAAAAAATCCTCCTACAGAAATTGGGGAAAAATTAATACTTCGAGAGGGACTTCAACTGTATGTATGTATGTATGTATATATATATATATATAATCGTTTAGCGATTAGTGTAAAAATAAATTCATTTATAATTTAGTTGAGTAATTCTGTTTAGGGACGCTGAAATGACACACTTCAACTTTAAGAAAGTCCAGACAGGTGTTGCCATTTTGGGCGGATTTACGCCTGATTAGTTGATTACTAAGTCAAATTCTCAAAACATGTGTAGGCTAACAAATAAAATCATACAGATCTCCATCTAAGCAGTCCTCATGACATTATCAAACACACACCCTCTGCAGAGTCAAGAATGTTGACGTTGTCACAGGCAAACCTTATTTTTTGATACCTGAACCTGGTGTGCATTGTCTCCAATTTTTGGCCTGGAAATCATCAACCCAATCTGGCAACACTGTTCTGCTAAGACAGAATAGGACTCTTACTGGTGACAGCGATGTTAATCTCTCCGGAGCGAGGAATGAGCTCTTCGTCGGAGGGAAGCTGGGAGGAACTGGAGTGGCGCAGAGGCTCCAGACTGATGCTGGTCTCTGAGGACAGGTCCACTAGTGCTGTCCTCTGGCTGGAGGTCTGACTGCGGGACATCCGATCCATGTCGAACGCCATGTTGTCCACGCATGGCAGGTTGGGCTGCAAGTACATTAACGTGTTAGTCAAACTGAATTGATACGAATTTTTTTTAAATAACTTAGATTGCATTTTCTATTCAAACACCCATAAAGATCTTACTCCTAAAGAACTAATATTTACCTACATCTTTTAACTGTTTTTTAACATGATCACAGCAAAAGATTAGATCTGACTTTAACCCTGATTAAGATTTTAAGACCAAGTAAAGACAATTATAATAAATAATTTGAAGGAAGCACAGAAGCACCAATATGTTCTCTAAATGCTAATGCATAAAGAGCATATAATGGGTAGGCCTATCGCACAACACATGGACATGACCCCAATAATTTGAGGTGATGCAATATATATTGCCCATACATAAAATAAAATTCTAGCAACATTTTAGCTGATTCTGCAGCATCTCTATATCTATAGGGGATGTCAGTGCCAGTGTGGTTAAAAAAAATACTATAGTATTTACTTATAGTATATTTTCATGTAGGTCTCTGACAACTGAAAATAGATCTGGTAGCAGCTATTGCAGCCTCTGTTACCTTTCACCTTGCACTTTTTTATTAACATTTAGTAATATTTATTTAGGAAATGCGCTTTCACATTCTGATTCCGTTGCCTATTCATTAAATTGTTAAAGTGACTATAATTAAATAAAATATTCTTAAGAATAAAATATTATGTGTTCTTTGGAAAAGTGCATTGTAATGATATTATATTGTCATTCCGGCATTATATAATAAGTGGCATACAATAGTCTTAAAATGACAATAATATTGTTTATTGCAATACATTTTGGTGCAATATATCGTACAACAAAAAATAGATACCATGACAGGTCTAATGAGTTGTATTTTCAAAGTTCATTTCAAAGTTTTAAACTTGTTAACTTTGGTTATTTGGTTTAATTGCTTAATCACACTAAACAAAAAAGATATAAAACAAACATAAATATTTGTTTTCAGACAGAAAAATTGCATGACATTACCAATGTGACCACCAGAGGGAGCAACTGGCTCATATATTCTCCACACTGATGCAAAACATCATTACACTGCAATTTTTCTTAGCTTATTACATTGTGTTGGGTACAAAAACCTAGATTGAGTTTTCTTTGGGGGGTACAAGTTTGAAAAAAACTGCAGGAATTGATGTTATTTTCAAGAGCATACATCCTGATAAATTCATTAATACAACAAATCAAATAACAGTCTTATAATGTCAAAACATGCTGCCCTCTGAGATCAACGAGACTGTTTTTGTACTAAATTTAACTGTGAACATTCATTAGTTGCACTTTGGAGAAAACTGTTCCCAGAAGATAGCGTAGGCATACAGTAAATGACAAAACCTCCCTTTAGGGACACCTGGGATATCCTCAATGGTATAAAAAGAAAAATGAAGTATATAACGTGCGTTTAATGACATGTATACATGTATGACCTAGATGTATTCTATTAAAATGGTATATGAAGACGTGTCTTGTGTCCTTATAATTCAAAATGCTTATATACTGTATAATTTTAAACAGGGTCTTTTCACATTCAGAATTAGACACAGTTTTCCTGTGAGAGTTGGATTCAGTAGCAGAGTTGGGATAGGGCCAAATAATAAGTGTTTTTTACTGTATAAAATACATTATGCCTATAGGGAGAGACCTCGTAAACCCCCAATACCAATGTGAGTATGTGTGTGTGTGTGTGTGTCCTCACCATAACCCCCAGTGCTTTAAGGATGTTGAGTTTACACATTGGACAGGTGCAGTGCTCATTTAGCCATGGATCCACACACATTTTATGAAAGACGTGCCTGAAAACAAAGAGAAAAATATTAGAAACCACCTCTGCATGTTGTAATAATCTGTTGACTCAATATATATTTGTGTTAGGCATTTGATTGCAACAACAGCATGAATAATCAAAATCTAATCTCTCCAACAATAATGCAAGACCCTGGAATGAAGCCTCAGATATCACCATAACTCTTTGCAGCGATGATGAATATTTGAAAGTGCTCTAAGAACACTGGTGCAGGAAGGACATTACATGTAGAAGCGCATTACACATTTATATTATAACCAGAGAGAGGAGAGAGAGAGACAGATTAAAAGCAAGAAGCTGCTGGACTTCAAAAGGAGCAACATGAGCTTTCACAGAGAGCTTTTGAGTGGCTTCTCCTCCTCCTGACATCCGGCTGCTGCACAATCAGAGCTGTGTTTACTGCAGGAAAGACCCAGAGCTCTTGACAGCGGAAACCCTCTTCTTGAGGGAGATTCTCTGCACAAGACTGCCATTGAGGCTCAGGGTGGAGACAAGGCAGCCATTGTGGATCTGAAGATGCTGAGGATTCTTTATCGCAGCAGCATTAAACTAATATCTAGTCATATATCTTAAATCTTCTAGTCTTATTTTTTTTTTCTTGAAAAGTTTCAGCTCAAAATATCCATCTGATCATTTATTATAGTCTTTAGAATCTGTCCATTTTGGTGTCGGAATACACGCAAAGTTTTGATGCAAAAACCTCTAAGTGCCGTCTGAAATTTATAATGAAAATGAGGATTTTTCTCAGCCTTTTATGTTTATGTTGAGTTATTTCACTTTAAAGACCATGAACAGAACTTATTTTTGCCATAAAAGTAAACATTTCTGAACCTAATACGAAATATCATCACTAGCCAAAAATACCAATTAAGTTTATTTGATGTATTTGTGCTGGGTTTTTTTTTTTCAAGCTCTCACACAAATTCCGTTTGCAGTACACACACACACACACACACACACACACACACACACACACACACACACACACACACACACACACACACACACACACACACACACACATTAGCGTTTATGCATATTATGCGGCCGTGGTAATTATAGCAGTTAAGAGTTACATAGCGATTTTACTTTCTTTACGACAAACGACAAAGGCTCAGTTTTAAAAACGCTTTAAACTTATAAAACTTATAAAAATCACAGAGAGTTCTAGCAAATATTTTAATCCCATGCAGTTTCTTTGGGAACAAAAATGTTCTGTAGACATGTATATATGTTATTATAGTAACATGGCGCCTGCCAATTAATTCCGTGGGCGGGGAAAACCGCACTCCTACGTCACGTTGTGGTGGGCCTCAAAATCAATGTCAGAAAATAAAAAAGAGACTTGATGTGTTTACATCACTCATTACATCATATGACTGTGGACTCACTATACATACACACAGTTTTGTCCATACAGTTTTCAAAAGTTGATTTTCACTATAGGTGCACTTTAATATGTTTTGTTCTGGTAACATTTCATCCAAATTTCCAATCAAAACATAGTCATTTACAGCGTTTCCTCTAAAACAATTGGCCACAACACATTAGTTTTGACAGATTTTTTAAATTTAGTCGTAAGATAAAAATGTTAAAATCTGAAAAGAAGAATGCTGTAAAAGCTATTAGTTGACTTTACTTAAAAAAGTAAGTAAACCATTGTCTTAAAATGAGCTGAAATATAAATTATTTGTATGAAAAATTATAAAAATTAATTTGTTGTTCATTCATTTTCCTTCTGCATCATTCATTCATTCATTAATTTTCTTTCTGCATCGTTCATTCATTCATTTTCTTTTCAGCTTAGTCCCTTTATTAATCAGGGATCGCCACAGCAGAACCGCCAACTTATCCAGCATATTTTTTCCGCAGCGGATGCCCTTCCAGCTGCAACCCATCACTGGGAAACATCCAAACACACCTATAGTGCATGTCTTTGGACTTTGAGGGAAACTGGAGCACCTGGAGCAAACCCACATGAACACGGAGAGAACATGCAAACTCCACACAGAAATGCCAACTGACCCAGCCTGGACTCGAACCAGCAACCTTCTTGCTGTGAGGTGACAGTGCTAACCACTGAGCCACCATTTCACAGAATTTGTTTTTAAGTAACCAGATTTACCTTTTTTTCACATAAAGAAACTAACCACTTTTTACAGTGAAGAAGAAAAAACTAACATGCATTTAGGTAATACATTAATTATACATATAGGTACTATAATAATTATATTAATTATTTATATGAAATATCGTACTCACAAATTTAACATAGGAAAAAATGCATTATTGAATGATAAATGCATATAGAAATAACAAAAAATCATTAAAATGTAGAATTTGTTAAAATAAATAATGTTTAATTTGTTACACTAACTGAATGGTGATATTTTTAATAAGACCTCAATTTATAATCGAGTAATCTGTAGTCATGGGAATTTATCTTGTCTTATATGTTGATTTTTTCCTACTTTTGTTCTTTGTTTACTCTTAAAGTGCCAGTAGATGTTGGCTTGCATTTTATGAACCACCAAGTACCCTAGTATCAGCTAAAATCTTCAGGTGAATACAATTCAGGTGACTACTATCCTTTTAAACAGCAGCTTTTAATATTGATAATACATTTTTCTTAAGCAGCAAATCAGTATATTAAAAAAAGTAACAGCTACCTTTCATTTGTATTGTTTTTGATTAAATAAACTGTGTGAGCAAATATGACATCAAACCCGAAAGCAATCAGACTTTGAACTGCATTCACCCCAGCACCACAAACAGCAAAAGTGGGCTCAAGAGGACATGCTACAGATTTTAACCCCCTAACATTTGTGTACGAGTTATATGACAATTACATGTGCTCCTACAGGGATACAAGGTGTTTTAAAAATGATCTACATGCAACGAGCATGAGTGTTCATAGAATACAGCAGCAGTAATGCATTTAAGAGAGGTTATCCAAGGATGTCAAATAATGCTAAGTGCCTCTGACACACAGTGATTTATTGGTGCTGAGAGAACGAATGCTTCTGAACTGATCCTGCACTGACAGACTTCAACATTGCTTGCTTGGATGATGAACATGCAAACAAGGGTCACATGAATTAATGATGAAGCTGTGCTTTACAACACAAAAGATGCTCAAGAGATGGATGCCTTCAAACTAAGACAGACCAGCTGTGGGCCCAATTTTTTATGTACTGCATTATTTTAGTTACCTAACAAATGCATTGTTATATACACACTTCTATCCACCATACTACAAAACAGTCGAGCATGTCCATAAAGGGAAGTGCACGCACCTAAGAAAGTTACAGGAGAAAGAGCGAAGCTAATGCACTGGGACGTAAATTGAATGGCCACGGCTAGGTCAAGTATGCTGCCATTACTTGGGCTATGAGTTATTGATTGTGGCTGGAGATGCTTATGCTTAAGAGAGCAGAGATACTCACCTTAAGATGAGATAGCCTTAAGTTGAGATGCCAACTTGTCTCATACAGTATATACTACCATTTATATAAGATTGGGGTTAGTAAGATGTTTAAAAAGTAGTCACTTACTGTATGCTCAATGCATTTATTAGATCAAAAATACATTTAAAACTATGGTGTTTTGGTACTGAAAAAACCTTGCAGAAAATATGGTAATATCAAATCATTTTTGATAGAAATCTTCTGTAGTTAATTTCTTCTGTATTTCTAACTGAAAGCAATGACATTTTGTCATTATATGTATTGACACATTTGTGTATTATGATTTGATATCACTATCAGACATTTACCCAGCAGGCACAGAACATTATAAGATGTTAATATTAGGTTAGATTTAGGTTGTGATGTCTGGTGACCCAAATTCAATGTCTATCCAGCATCAAAGGAGAACGTTATTTTAACGTCCAACAATGACGTCAAATGATGTTGACATTTGGTTGATTTTAGGTTGTGTTGAAAAGTGACCAAAATTCAAAGTCGAGCCATCCTAAACCAACGTCATATTAACGTCAAATACTGACACTTATTCATCAGATATGGCAACTAAAATTCAATGACTCCCTATTTTAATTATCAGTCAAATGCCAAGGATAACAGTTTAAAGGTAAAACCCTGTCATTAGTTATGTTTCCATCCAAAAATGCAAATGAACTTTTAAGCACAAAACTGGAATATTGCATAAAAGACGTGTGAATAAAGCAACGTTTCCATCAAACGATTCAAAGCCAACAAAATCTTCACTTCCAGATAAACTGGTGCCAAATATCAACAGTAAAAACGGATATTGCTACAGTAGGAGAAGCTCAGTGAATCTTTTCTTCATTTACTAAATGATTTGCACTTCAGAAGGCAATCCTGAGACGCAGTGAACGTGCGGTGGCATTTAAAAGCGTGAGACGCGGAGCACAGATGCTATTGATTCTGGAGGTCATTATGGTTATAGTAACACTAATACTGAAATGATTATGGTGTTTTAGAATGACCAAAACAACATTTCAGATGTTTTACAATGTGCTCAGCCTGCTGATTTATCCATTCACACAGATTTTTATCATCACATGATCTTGACTTTAATCACATGACTTTTTTAATGCGCATACTGGAATTTGTTCTGTAAAAGTGTTTCCATCATAGTTTATGAGCATCTTTTATCAAATAAAAAGTTTAGCCTACTTAGTTATGCGCATACGTTTCTTTAACCTGCATATTGAAAATGTATGCATATCTTGACATTTCCATCAACTGTTTTTTATGCCCATTTCAATAGGTGGATAAAATGTAGCTATTCTCTGCAAATGTAGCTATTAATCTGCAAGATCACCAAACTGCCTGTGCCCACTGGCCTAGAAATATATGTGTAACATTGTTAACCTATGAATAAAACTGAAGGAACTGATGTAATAATGGTTATAAAATCTTTTTTTCTGTCTTTTTTTCTTTTTTGTTTTGTTTGCTCTTTCCTTTCTTTTCTGTCTGTATAATTGTTGTTGCTTTTTGTATTGTTCTGTGTTGCTTTAAGGTCAAAATAAAAGTATGATATAAAAAAAATGCAATGTCTGACAGATGTGTATAGTGGTAATGTCCACACAACGTCAAGTTGTAACATCATTAGATGTTGATATTTGGTTGATTTTAGGTTAGACGTTGGACAATAACATCCGGCTGACGTTGGGTTCTGACATCAGTCCGATTTTCATTTCCAAGCAAAATGCAATATCCCCACGACATTGGGGTACAACGTCAATTTGATGTCACGTTGATGTCCTGTGCCTGCTGTATATATAAATATTCATTCAAATACTTTAACTAGATTTCTTTAATGGGTTAATGGTCAAAACGGCTATTTTAGGGTCTCTCTCGAGTCACTTTTATAAGTAACAAAATGCATTACATAGCTACTTTTTAAGAAATGCAGTTTGTTATTTATTTGGGAAATTTTAGCTGGACTTTAGATTGAAATATGTTACTTTAAAAAAAAATCACAACAGAAAAGGCTTAAAATCTGATCGAACAGGTAATTTTTTTGCTCAATAGTCCAATTTCATGTTGGATGAAAAAAACCTGTTTCAGCAGTCTAGCAGTTTATTCATATACGCATGCTTGGCCTATGATCTCAGCTGCTGATGAGAAATCTGGCAAAACATAGAATCTCATGTAAAATGTAGCAGGTTTACTGATTTGCATGTAAAAACATAAAAACTAGTCCCTGAAATAATCTGATTTTTGATAGTGCTCTACTTATTTTGTGTAAATGCATTCAGTGTGGGTAGAGTAATGTTTAAAACCAGTAAAACATTGGTCAAGTACATTTTAAATATTTACTATATACTTAAATTATACCCACAACAGAGAAAACTATAATGAACTTCCCTTCATTTTATAATAGGAATTTAGTTCTTATATTATAAAAATCAACTTGAAAATTGGATTTCATATGATCTTGGTAATCCAGAACGGTCACCCAACCCTCCCTCATTATGACTAAGAGCTTCAGACTGGTTTGTTTGCTGGATGCCAGCAGCCGTCTGAGGCAGAAGCTCATGAGTGTGTTATTTGATCTGACTGGAATAAAGCAGTGATTCAGCCGTATGAAGAGAACAATGCAATTAACCAGGCTCTGGATTAGCATTTCACCACTGCTGTACATGAGGAAAGACACAGAGATGGAAATGATAGAGAGTCAGCGGGTGTGGATGAAAAGAGAATAATGTTAATGCAAGGTAATGTACGGTAGAAGATATGACCGATACTGAACTGAAAGGGGTGGTCCAGAATGTAATTTTAAGGCTTGGTTGTGTTTATAAGATGCAAAGCAATGTATGCTCATGTTTCACTAGAAGGAAATCACATTATTTTTTTTATATATATATTTCACTTTGATTGTACACAGCTACTCAGCTAACATGAAAACGACTGATATATTTCCCAGTTCCTCTGGAAGGCCTGCCCTCAAGTGACTCTGATTAGTCATCGTCAAAATGTACTGTGATTCGCGGATCGTCTCCACGTCACACCTGTAAAAGCAAGCGCTTTTCTGCTGTGTAAACAATCAGTCAACCTCATGCCTGCTCTCTAAAATAAAATCTGACAAGTGTCTGTAACGAATGGAAATGGGGTGCGGCTCCTTTAAGAGAGATCTTCTTTGAGTGTGTGTGAATGTGTGAACTTTCTCTAACAAGCGCATGTGCGCGGGACTTTCTTTTTCTTTGATGCTTGGATTAAGTTATTTTCTGTAATATATCGTGACAGCAGAATAAAGCACACGATTTGGGATGCAATCTGTGTGAGCCTTGATTTAATTTTCTGCTGCTCCAACAATTAGGTGAGCTATCAAGTATTTTTTTTTTTAACTCAACGCGTTACACGACGCCTTTCACGTGTATCCGGAGTATGCAGGTGTAAGTAATATGAATCATCCACATATCTTTTGCGACTTCATTATCTGAGATGTAAAACGCATGGAAAAGCTGCCTAAAGAGAATCAATGCAAAGTCGGTGTTTATAGCAGTTCGACTGATAAATATGAATTTGTAGCTAAATCGTTTGAGGTGCAAAACACCATTATTCATTGTTTACATTGTTGCTACAGCATACCGTTAACGCTAGACACTGTACATGTCACGATCAATTTTAACAAATAAAAACACTTACAGGTTGTTGCTCACAGCTTCTGCTTTGAGGAGAATTTAACCGAATCCAGCACTGAACTGGAAGAGATTCTGGAAGCTGTGTCAAATCATGCCTGCTATGTATTTTATAGTGCTCTGGAACATAATTAATATTGAACTGTAAGCACTTCTGTCTTTGTGTCGTGTCCTTTGGAAGCCCAAATACAGAAACAGACGAAGCTCTGTGGAAACCAATCAGCACAGGCTAGGTCATCGGACCAATCAGCGTAGATTAGCCTCACACAAAGGAGGGGGTTTGGGAAAAAAAATTAATCGCTGAACGAATCATACAGCCGTTGTTGGGATAATTAGGTAAGAATAAATGCGTATTATAAGACAATGAAAGAGTTTTTTTGACTTTGCATACATATCAGCCTGATTTACCCCTATCACTGCTATAACGTTACAGCGCCTCTGACCACGGCCCTTAGCTGCGCAGTGTGTGTGTGTGTGCGTGCGGTAAAAGTATCTTTGTGATCTCACAAGGGCCGAAGTATTTTTTGTAGTTTCGATATTCATTCATTTTAGGCTTTGCTAAGCTAGCTCTGTAAAAACCAGGGTCTCCCTATGCATTGAACTTTGAGCATTTTACATTCAGAGATGTTGTTTATGTTCACACAGCTACATTACACATCAAGTTTCAAATATGATCTCGTAGTGGACCACCCCTTTAAAGAAATAGCTCATTTACTAGTGCTGTAAAACCACCTTAGCACCAAATGTGACAGGAGATAATAAGCAGAATATGATGAAGCTATTTCATGCATACATATATATAACTAAATGCAAGTATATATAAAAAATATATAAATAAAATCTGATTTTTCTTTTTTTCATAAGAAACACATTTATTGCAAGCAAAGGCAAAAAATTACACATCTGCCAAAAAGTCAAACGATGAAAGCAGAACAATTATCGAATAACAAAACAATAATACTAAATTTCCATTCAGACCTGTATCTACACAAGCAGTTATGTGAGTATGTACAGTATTCGTGTTTGGTGTAAGGTGATCCACAAAATTAGCATTCAGACTTCCAGCTGTGTGACCAGGTCAAACTCGGCAGATGGTGTCTGAAACTGTAGGAAAGGGAATGTTTGTGTTTTTGTGTGCACACTGTATGTCACATCCCTTTAATACACACTGCATGAGAAGTGTGTGTTTCTGTGTAAGTATATACGCGAGTCTGTGTTTGTGTGTCGGCTGCCTAGAGGTCACTGGAAGCTGAGCTGCTAAAAATAAGCAGATTTGCTCTGACAGGGACAGTGATTCACAACCACAGCAGTGCCATATTTCCTCAACAAACTCACATCTCACAACAAGCAAGTGACCCCTGATCTCCTTTTCTCTCCGAATGTCATTTCACAATTATTTAAAGTCTGGGGTGAAAACCAAATTGCACTGGCTGATGAAAAATGATTTAGACAGATGACAAAATAAGACAGAAATCTTCATCATTATGACCATACAGTATATATACAGTATACAGTTGAAGAAAAGTATTCACCCTCCTGTGAACTTATTTCTTTTTTCTTTTATTTCTTTTTTTAATTCTTTTAATTTTTTAATGACATTTTAAGGTCAATATTATTAGCCCCCTTAAGCAATGTTTTATTTTTTCCATAGTCTATAGAACAACCCATTGTGACACAAAAACTTACCTAACTATAGGTATACCCTTACTCATCTAGTTAACCTAACCAATGTAATTAAGCCTTTTAATGTCACTTTAAGCTGAATACTAGTGCCTTGAAAATGTATTTTATCTTTGCCATAATGACAGTAAATAATATTTTATTAGATACTTTTAAGACACTTCTGTACAGCTTTAAGTCATATTTAAATGCTTAACTAGGTTAACTAAGTTAACTTGGCAGGTTAGGGTAATTAGGCAAGTTATTGTATAATGATGGTTTGCTCTGTAGACTATCGAAAAAATAGCTTAAATGGGGCTAATAATTTTGACCTTAAAACGGGTTTTAAAATTTTTTATTAAGTTTCTAAAAGCACATTTTTAATGTTTAGGCATTGTTTATTGGCTACACATCCAGGTCATAAATACCACACAACATGGCTAATAAATAATATGTGGTTTACACTCATTATAAATTATATATATATATATATATATATATATATATATATATATATACATATATATATATATATATATATATATATATATATATATATATATACATATATATACATATTTATACGTTTGTTAAAACTGACGTGATTCACGGCATCTGTTCAATACAGCTCAATAAAACTGCACAGCGAGTAAGTCACCTGACATTAAGCAAGTGGTGCAAGCAGCCAAAAACAATTGGATTTGTTTGTAGAAAAGGTCTTTTGTACAATCCACTGATGTGGTTACACAGTTATAAAGTTATTCAGTTAACGGTATATATTCTGTAAGTACTGTATACCTTTAATATATATACATACACACTGACTTGCTCGGATTAGGACTTTTGAAGCTGCGCTTTGGTGGATTTGCTCCAGTGTTAAAACTTTCAGCAGTGAAATTTAAACCACACTTAACTAAACAAAACTGAACTTCAACTCTGAAATCTGGACTTTACTAGAACTATGTTAAGCTACTTTGACACAATCTATACTGTAAAAAGAAGCATATAAATAAACATGGATTGAATTGAATAGATCCGTATACATAATAATATGATTTTAAAGGAAGAGTTTACTGCAAAATCACATCAGCATTTACTTATTATATTTATTTTTTTATTTTTAATATTTATTTTATTTTAAAATGAATTATTACGAATATAAAATACTACTGTTATTACTATTATGTTGTTTGCCTGGATGTACTTTATTTAATAGATATGTGTTTAAGTAATTTAATACTTATGTGAGGTTCATATTTTTTTTTATAAAGGTCTGATAATTTCTCCCAAATGTCATTTAATAATATTATTTATACATTTATAAAAGACAGACAGACAGACAGACAGACAGACAGACAGACAGACAGACAGACAGACAGACAGACAGACAGACAGACAGACAGACAGACAGACAGACAGACAGACAGACAGACAGATAGATAGATAGATAGATAGATAGATAGATAGATAGATAGATAGATAGATAGATAGATAGATAGATAGATAGATAGATTAAAAATAATAGAAAGTAAAAAATAGACTATTTAAATAAAAAAAAAAAAACATTTGCAGACACACATGTGCACTTACTTGCAAGGGAGGATGCGGACCACATCATTTAGCTGATAACCTTCAATACACACCGCACAATGATTAAAATCTGGCTCTGTTTCCTGCAAAACATGTACAAGACAAGATATAAACATAAGCCTTTATTTATGAGTCAAAATGTAGCTAAAAAGTGAAAGTGTCAACATTAGAAGCAGCATAAGGAATCATTAGGCCAGATTTAGTGCTACAGTATTTGCCAGTCAAATAAGAACAGCACAATGTCACACAGCAGGAGCAAGCAAACCAGGCAATTTTAACAGATGCTAAAATGCAATAAATGACCATTGCACACAATCTAAACAAATCATCATTTGTACAAAAAAAGTGAAGCACAGCTGCATTTTTGTGCAATGCTACTCAAAACAGCAACTGATTATGTCAAAATCCTGCTGCTCATCATTTGTTGGATGGGCTCTGCTAAAATCATCAAATGAATTAAAATAAAATAAAATAAAATAAAAAAAATTAAATGTAAAAACTAAAATTACAAAATAATAAAATAAAATTTGATTAAAATTACATTAAATTACAAAAATTAAAATAAACACATAAATGATAATATTAATAATAATAATAATAATAAATTAAATTAAAAAAATAAAAAATAATAACAAAATAAAATGTCATTAAATTACAAAAATTGTAAATAAATACATAAATAAAATATAATAATAATAATAATAATAATATTTAATAAAAAATAAAAACAAAAATAAAATGTAAAAAAATAATAACAAAACAAAATAAAAAAATCAGTTTCCCTCCATTCAATATGACTTCAATATATATATATATATATATATATATATATATATATATATTTTTTTTTTTACATTTCATAATTAATGCAATTACAATCGGAAAAAAATAAATATAACACAAAATCACTTTTAATTTAACTCTCTCTAGGACATTTGGATCCTCTCTTACACTGTATCTTGATTTCAGCATCACTGGTCCATTATTATTAAATATGTATGCTGGCCTTACAACACAGATCTGTGAGAAATGAGAATAACGCAGGTGTGAAATTCTCTTTAAACTCCTGCCAATACTCTCTGAGTACCTGCATTCGCTATATATTGATCTGACCTCTTGACCTCCTCCTTGCATTCATGTCGCCCAACTACTCTAAAGTGCACCATTTGAGCTTCAGATAAAACACTCATACAGTTGATGGGAAAGTGAAGCGAGCTTCTTCAAATACGCAAGACTGAAATGACCTTTATAGTTAAAACAGCAAAATATATTGTGAATAAACCTGTATGTATATACGAAACAATGACTGGTTGAGCCAGGCATGCATATCATGTTACATAATTCACATAATGTAGGATACAATCAAATGAAATGTCTAGCATGGCATAATGCACATTGTTAATACTTTAACAATACACTTTTTTTTACAATTTTTTTTTACTTAAAAATCAATTGCATAGGAGCATATTGTGCATAGTGGACTTTCCATTATACAGTAAGCTATTTCAGCTAGCATGTTATTTTAAACACACAGCTCCTGTGACAAGTGAATACCTGTATGCTATTTAAAGTAGTGACATAAATAAAATGGAGTAATATGCCCTACATCTACAAACTGAAAACAAATCGCAAGCCTCACTGTATAAACAGTGTATTTTTTTAAAGATGGGTGAGAAAAAGTCAAAGTAATAGCATATAAATACAGTATGTCAAAACAAAATTATACAAAATATTTATAATATTACACATTTTCCTGCCTGGTTTGTGGGTTGGTTGGGCTTTTAGTAATAAATAGGGTCTATACATACAATCATTGTGGAACGAAGTGGTTGCGTGTCACATTTCTGCAAATGAAATAGGTCATCTGGGGTTTCAATGCGAACATGTCCATACTTTGCATTGTACACATAATGAATACATCATTCCTATTATTAGATGACTGCATGTCATTCTGACCATTCCAAGTGTATTTTGTGTCAAATAATTCCAAATGCTCACAGACCCCATGGAGAAAACATTCAAACATTCCATCAGTGCAGTTCAAGAAATTCATGTCAACTGCCAGGCAAAAAGCTGCTGAAGTAACAGTGTCTCTATCTAGTTATTTCAGGGTGGCTGAGCAGAGAGAGCGATCGTTCGGCAGATTTAGTGGATACGAAGTGTCAAAGATGCTGTATTTCTCTGGCTCTGCTTTCAGCCCATGTCATTTGAATGACCCATGAGGTCAGCGTGAAGCCATTCTTGACACCCCCTAGGAAACATTGCCTGCTTGTAGAAGTTACTAGTGATTATCAAGCTTTTTTTAACTAATAAGCAATTAAATAAATAAAACTGAATGAAAATATAGAAATAAAAGCTCATACAAAATATTGATAAACTGTAAAACAAAATATTAATTAACTGTAAATCAATATACACTCACCGGCCACTTTATTAGGTACACCTGTCCAACTAATTGTTAATGCAAATTTCTAATCAGCCAATCACATGGCAGCAACTTAATGCATTTAGGCATGTAGACATGGTCAAGGCGATCTGCTGCAGTTCAAACCAAACATTAAAATGGGAAAGAAAGGTAATTTAAGTGACTGTGAACGCAGCATGGTCGTTGGTGCCAGACAGGCTGGTCTGAATATTTCAGAAACTGCTAATCTACTGGGATTTTCACGCACAACTATCTCAAAGGTTTACAGAGAATGGTCGGAAAAAGAGAAAATATTCAGTGAGCAGCAGTTCTATGGGTGCAAGTGCCTTGTTGATACCAGAGGTCAGAGGAGAATGGGCATACTGGTTTGAGCCGATATAAAGGCAGCAGTAACTTAAATAACCACTCGTTACAACTGAGGTATGCAGAAGAGCAACTCTGAACGCACAACACGTCCAACCTTGAGGCGGATGGGCTACAGCAGCAGAAGACCACACTGGGTGCCACTCCTGTCAGCTAAAAACAGTAAACTGAGGCTACAAATCACACTGGCTTACCAAAATTGGACAATAGAAGATTGGAAAAATGCTGCCGGATCTAAACAGTCTCGATTTCTACTGTGACATTTAGATGGTAGGGTCAGAATTAGTAAACTGTACCTAATAAAGTGGACAGTGAATTATATATATATATATATATATATATATATATATATATATATATATATATATATATATATATATATATATATATATATAATAAAAAAACAGACTTGAATTGTAACTTCATCAGCAAAACATTAAAACATTTTTTTTTCCATTTTAAATAAATTAACAGCTTTAGTTAATTGATTGAAAAACCAAATGAAAAAAAAAACTGCTTAAGTGAACTATAATAATTATAAAACAAATTATATATAAAAAATGTTCCTTTCAATATTCCTATTGATTTCTACTATAGGGAACTAAAATACTATTAATGAAAACTAGCATGTTATTAATAAAGACAATCAATTTTTAAAAATCCAACAGTAAAAAAAAACACTAGTTTGTAATTGTAAGCAACATAACATTATATAATGTAATAATAACTTGATATCTATGACGCTGGAAGTGCTCTCACATGAAAAAATAAAACGTGTAACCACAGTTTCCAATTAGATTTGGTGTTACGTGATAAACCTACCAGCAGTACTTTTTATACATACTATTTATATACTGTATGATAAATATACCTCTAGTAGCAGGCGACGCATCACTCAGGCAGCTAACTAGACCTCCGTGGGTGAGGAGCCATTTAGAAAGTGACAAAAAACCTTGCAGGTTTTATATCACACTCTGCCCTGTTCTTCCTGGAAGCACCTTCTCTACTTTAGATGCTATTTCCGTCACCTGACAGTGTCCTGTCGAGTCTGCATGGTCAAGGTCATGTTGTGGTGAGTGGTGTTTGGTTTCTAATGGGCCCCTCTCAGAGCGAGAGTCATCGACTGTGGTCCCTGCAGAGGGACGAGGCTGATACCCACAGGCCAAAGCAGTAAAGCCGTAAAGATGCTTCTTTGCTGAAAAAACAAGTTATAACTGATCGAAGATGTGTAGGTGATTGCTTTAGAAGGAAAAAGTAATAGTCTGACATATTTTTATTAGTTTTAAACAATGTAAAATTATACCAAAGCATCTTTTCAAAGAAAACGGGCAATAATCGAAAATCAGGTATGAAGTTTCAACTGTGTGAAGCAAGTTCAGTAAATTGGACATATTCAGTTCCACAGAATGCAGTTTTATTTGTAGTTACTTCACTGATGATTCAATTTAGTACTTTGTAACAGACATAGCTTTGTTGACCACAGCTAAGCAAATCAAAGGTGACAAGAGTTGTTTTCATCACCTAGTTTAAGTGCATATTTTGAAGTATCAGATCAGAAACAAGTTAAACATTGTAAAAAATGTTTACATTTTATTGACTACCTTAAGCCCTGAAAGGCTTAGCTCCCCAGTATTTGAGGAAGCTCTTGGTGTATAACAGCCCCTCATGTCTACTATGCTCAATTCATTCCGTACAATTGATTAATCCCACAATATGAAAATCAACTGCAGGCAGTAGATCTTTCTCATATCTGTCATCTAAACTCTGGAACAGTCTTCCTAGCACAGTTCAAGAGGCAGATACACTCTGTCAGTTTAAAACAAGACTAAAGACACTAGATTGGAACACAAATGATGTTGAAATCCTCTAAAGGATTGTTAGGCTTCATTAATTAGGGCAAACAGAGATGGGAACACTTCCCAAAAAACACTATAATATGAACGGCATCTACACACAGTCTGTTTTCCTTATCTTGAGGTCTCCATAATCCTGAACCAGGCTGTATCCTGAGCAGAAACTGTGGTGGTCATGGAGGAGTGGAGAGCATGAGACTGATTCGTGAAAGACCCCACTGACAGACAAGTTTCCGCATTGATCCCATGGGCCAGCCTGAACACCAGTGACCTACTTACACCTACAGCTTCCACGATGGATGTCCAGCAATCTCCAGACTCCGAGAAATGATTGTGTCTAACTGAGCCTGGTTTCTCTCAAGGTTTTTTTCTTTACTTTCGTCAATTGATGAATTTTTGTTGCTTGCCACTGTCACAACTGGCTTGCTTGGTTTGGGACTTGTTGAGCTGCGCATTGAACTCTGAAAACTAGACTGACAGTTTAATGTTACTAGAGTTTCTATGCTAAGCTGCTTTGACACAATCTACATTGTAAAAGCGCTATAGAAATAAAAATGGATAGAAAAAGATTAATCAAAAACAAGTGATGAAAAGCGTTTCATGCTCACTTGATGTTTTTTTTAGGTAATGCAAATAACTGTAGATGGAAATGCATTTGCAGACAAAACCTGACATAACCAACATTACACAAACTTAACTAATCAGCTGTTTCCACTGATGGTGTCTTGCAGGCCAGCAGGTACATGACGTCAACATAATGTCAGATTGACATTGTGCCCCACACAATGTGGGATGTTGCATTTTGTTTGGAAAGAAAATCAGATTGACGTCAGAACCCAGCGTCAGGCCGACATCAATGTCCAACATCAGACAGACGTTCCATTTTGGTTACTTTCCAACACAATCTAAAAACAACAAAATATCAACGTCTAATAAAGTTACAGCTTGAGGTTGTGTGGACGTTACCAATATGACATCTATCAGACATTGGATTTTGGTTGCCATGCTTGACAAATAAATGTCAGTATTTGACATTAATATGACGTTGCTTTACAATGTTGACTTGATGTTGGATTCTGGTCACTTTCAAACACAAACCCAACCAAATATCAACGTCATTTCACATAATTTTGGACGTCAAAATAATGTTGTTCTTAAACACTGGTGACCTAAATCTAACCTAATATTACACATCTTATGACATTGTGTGTGGTTCCACGTTCACTAGGATTACTAATACCACCAATAAGTTCTTAAAACACTTGAAGAAAATGCACCTAATTTGCTTTTTTTTTCCTGCCAAAATCTAAAAAGATTGGATTGACCTCAAGATAGAAACACCGCAAGTGGCAAGGATACAACACTTCACCAACTGACTGAAAATAAAGGAAAATTTAATCTCAAAGATAAAATTTCCTTACCATTCCTCACACTCAAGTGATTCTAAACATTTATAAATGTCTTTCTTCTGTTGAACGTAAAAGAATGGATCTTGGAGAATGTCAGAAATCAGCCACTCACATCCATACTATAGAAGGAACAAAAAACTTCCATGGAAGTCAATGCTGTATTTATCCAAAATCCTTCAAACTAGCGCCTATTGGTACTTTAAGGAAAAACCTTATGAGAAACCAGACTTGGTTGGGTGACAAGTTGTTTTCTTGCCAATATAATTGGTAGGTAGAGCTGCATTCCAATCAGGAATATACACTGAAGTGACGACTAAGTGATGACCAAGCAGAAGACGACTGGTTTATCAGTGGCATTGAGCATCATTCTGAGAAGTTAGAGGTGCAGATCCCAATAATCCCACACAGGGCTTGTTCAAATATCCAAAGGGATACATGTTGAGCACTTGTACCATCAACGATAGGTCTGACCATGAAGATAGAGAGGTAAAGGAACACAGACAGATGTTCTCTCACTCAATCTCTAACGAGCATGACCTCTCAGATGAAAGGTTTCAATTTCTTGCAGCACTTCTCCAAGGCCACTGATGTTTTATTCATGGCTGATGATGTGAGCTGACCTTGACTGGGCTGTGATACGCAGGCAGTGACTGGCACGGCTCCACCCCTTCCCCAAACCCAACAGCTGTGAAGCCCGTCCTCATCGCTCACCTGACAGTCATTCACCTTTACACAGGTCAATGTCTTTCTTTGGACTTTGTGGAACATTCAGTAAGATGACTTCTAGATATGAACCTTACTGGACTGCCATCAATATTTAACAGCCAATTATTGATTAAATTAAGACCATGTTCATAAATATAAAAGGCCAAAGATTTATGGTCAAATTTACAAACTGCTTGCATCAACATTGAAACACAAACTCTATTTTAGTGTTTGTGTTTACTAAAATCCCACAGAGGAAATCATTTGCAATGAAAAGGTGTGTCTGACCTCATTGCAAATGCATTTGTTCAGACACAAATGAGCATGGGTGGAGAGTATTTAAATGAATCATGCAATATGATTTTATTTTTAAAGATTTGTGGTTAAATGTACTGGTATTTGCACCATTGTTTAACACACAAAAGGGTCTTAACCTACTTTGTGCTTGACATTTTGCTGTTAGCAAGAGGAAAACAGAACAGAAAGTGTGTGGTAGAAGGAAAATCATTTTGTACATTTCTTATTTGGAAAACCACAAGAAGACACCACCCAAACATCTGCTTTTTTGTGACCCTACACAAATTCGTGCTGTGTTAGAATGGTAGTCATTATAGAAATTAGCTGCTTGTTCATTATTTTATCTGTTTTTAGTGACTGGCACTGTCAACCTGTCAACCTAAATCAAAAAGTACAAAAACGTTGCGATTAGCTAATCGGAAGAGGCTACAATAGGAATTTATATTTTTTCATTTCTCCTGCCCAGAGCAAATGCATGACTGGCATCTTACAAGCCAATTGAGTGAGCACACTTTTCGTTCTGCCCAATTAGAATAGTGTAATTGGAAAAAAAAACAAAAAAAACAAGCAGAAAAGCACTGACAAGTGGGATGATGAGGTCTCCTGCTTCAAAACCATTAAATAGACTAGATAATATCAAAGAAAAACAGCATGTCGGTAATATGGTCAGAGACAACAAAACAAAAACAGGTCATTTGTAATAGATGTCACAGAATTGTTGCCACAGCATGAGGAAATACAACTACCAGCACCTAAAAAAGCACCAGAGGTGGCTATATGAGGAGTGTGATCGAGCTGAAGCTTAACAAAAAAATGTAACTGCAAATTAAAGCGAAATCGAAACCGCAATATCTGTCTAAAACAACAACAACAACAAAAAAAACGCAATTAGATATTTTGCCTAAATCACACAGCCCTACAACTAATTACTTAAACTTAAATTAAAACCAAAACTGAAAATATAAAAAAAAAAAAAACAGCTGAAAATGTTAATAAATAATGGGACAGTACAAGAACACGAATGAAACTATCACTCACAATATACGGTATGCAATTATTTTATCAGCATATAATTTAAAGGTGAAGCTTTGAATCAATTAACAGTTCTTGTTAATTGGTATCATTATTGGTACATATAATCTGTAGAAAACCTGCAGAACTGAAACTAGAATAATCACTGGTGTTTATTCAAGATCGCAGAAAGCTAATTAACCCTGTTGAGTAAATCTAGTCCTTAGTACGCATTATATTATAATGAAAGTAATGATGCATAGTCTATGACACATATCTAGGTCAAAAACTAATTTAAAATTGAATCATGTATGCTTTTATATATACTCAATGAATAAAAAAATATATAGATGTAATCTCTAGTGTTGCAAAGTGACACTTTTATCAATTTCTCATTAAATATAGACAATCTATTTTGGTGTATTTAAAGTAAACACTTTTTTTGTTAGATTACTTTCAGTTTTGGCTTTGGTACTGATCAATATAAACTACCTGACAAAACTCTTGGCGCATATCCAAGTTTTAGGAACAACAAATAATAACTTCTATTTGATCATTTGTATGGCTAATATGAAAGGCAAAGTCCTCTAGATTATGTTTACTTACCAAATAAAATATGATCATGTCTTGATTTTTAATTATTTAATTAGGACAGAAGATCTGACTTTGCTTAGACAAAAGTCTTGTCACCTAACTGAAATGATGAACAGTATAGAATATAAAGTCATGGTGCAGTAGAACAAGAATTAATATTGTGTATGACTCCCATGAGCTTAGACAACTGCATCCATACATCTCTGCAATGACTCAAATACCTACAGTATCAATAAAGTCACATGGAATGGCAAAAAAACACTCTTGCAGGACTCCCAGAATTTATCAAGATTATTTGGATTCCTCTTTAATGCCTCCTCCTTCATCATTACTCAGACATGCTCAATAATGACATGCTCATATCTGATGACTGGGCAGGCCAATCCTGGAGCACCTTGATCTTCTTTGGGTTCTAGTAGGTCTTCAGCAGTATTTAAAATGATTCATTGAAAAAAATCTACCTTCTGCCACCTTTCCAAATGATCAACGAACAAGTCAAGTTATTATTTGTTGCTCTTACAACTGATCGATGACAAGACTTTTGTCAGGTAATGTAAAGCACAGGTCTATGCAAAAACATATTATTGTAAAGCATCCTGTTGAAAACATTCAAGTAAAAGAGAGATCTGCGAGGGGTGTACTCATTTACGCTGAGCACTGTATCATCATCATCATCATCATCTAGCAATTTCCAAAGGCACCAAGTTTTGTTTACGACATTTAGGTGTCTGCTTTTAAAAAGCATGCACTGTGGACCGTAATGCATGGGTTACTCCTAAAGTTGTAATTCATGTAAATGCAGTTATTGCTACTTGTAATTTACAAGAGTTAAATCAGTTTACAGAATACAGCTGTAAACAATTAAGACCCCTTCGTACACTGGGACAAAGAGTGACAACCATATTTAGCAGCAACGTGTACGTGTCCAGAGTCTGTCATGAAGCACAGAGATGCATTATGAATGGAGAATAACACAAACAGCTCCATAATAAGAAACAGTGCTGCTAACTATAGCCTGGCAGAGATGGATAGAGAGAAAAGTAAACAAGAGATGACGTCAAAAGACCTCACCTTGTCCCCTCGTTTTACTGTCCTGGTAGTCAGCTTGCTAATGGCCTTCTTGGCAGCATCTCCCAGCCGTCGCTATAGAAACAAAGGACAAGAGGAGAGAGTAATTCACATAATTTCACAATCACAGCTTGATTTAATGAAACAGGAAATTAAAAAGAAAGTTGGGGAAGTAAAAGACTCTAACCAGTAAAAAAAAATACAACTCAGATTTTATTAAACAAGCTAGGGCTGAGAAATAAAACATGGGAGGATGCATTAGAGGTATTAATTGTGATAAAAGCAACATACCAGGTTGTCTATCAGGATTGTATACAGCAAATGAGACAGAGTTAGTGAAAGGCCTGACGGAGAGGGCTATAAATAAAAGACGCTAAGTGCAGTCTGTGATGGGCGGTTCATTGTGTGTGTGTGTTTATGAGTGTTTGTTCTGAGATGTCCTCGCTCTTCATTCGGCCAGTTTATTGCTAAATAAACAGCTCCGAGATTTACTGCCGACAGTTTACAGAAAAAGCCAAGCAGGGCCAAAGGATTTGTGCTAAACTGTGTTGGCTTTATTTGTGATGGTCTCAGAACGTCTGACAAATATAGACACAAATAGACTCCTCTGAAAACTAACTTGTGAGGACGGTATAGGTCATAAAATGGCCAAATTATGTTTTAATTAACATCTAAAAAACACCAAAGGTATTAGGGTCAGCGTGTAATTATAATTAGCTTAATTAGAGATAAAAAAAGTCAATGGGCACAGTGTGTGTGTGTGTGTGTGTGTGTGACTGTGTGTGTAAATGTCACCAAGAAGTCACCAAGGCTGAATTTATTTGATTAAAAATACAGCACGACTGTAATGTCATTGAAAATCACATTATCACATTATTACATAATCACACAAGTAATATTTTAACATATATGTAAGCATAAATAAAATGGATAACATTTCATTTATTCCAGAAACTTTTAACAGCCAATATTCAATTGTCCTGTGATCCTTTAGAAAAATCACATTCGGTATTTGGTATGATTTGATTTGTATGGTATTTATGAGGCATTTATTTCTTTTGACATGGCATGCTACCATGATTTTTTTATTGGATTAAAAGAAAGTGAATATCAAAAAGCTAACAAACATACATACAAACAAACAAACTAAATAAATAAAAAAGTAAAATAAATAAATTAATAATAATAATAATAATAAACATTTTTTGGATTAAAAGATAAAATGATTTAAATGATTATAATGAAGCACACAAACAAACAAATAAATAAATAAAATTTTAAAATAAAAATAAACAAAAAATAAACAAAAATAAATAAATAAATAAATAAATAAAATTTTCTGTAACGTTACAAACTTATGTCGCTTTTGGTATATTTGTTACATTTTTACTGAATAAAAGCATTCAAGTCTTTTAAACAAATATAAACAAAATAAAGCAAAAGATTAAAGATCGAAAAGATTAAAGCAAACTTGTTTTACAAGAAACACAGACAGTCATGTGTAGGGCTGGGAAGTATGACCAAAATTGTTTTTCATGGTATGAGGAAGTTTATTTCATGGTAACAAGATCTTGCATGATAAAGATTTTAATAAAGGTAGTTATTCCAGAAACTGTACAAAAGGGCTTTATATAAACTTGAATGTTTAAAAAAAGAAAATGACTTTATTTAAAGATCTTATTTAATTGATTTATATTTTATTTTGAACCTTATAAACATTGTAGTTAAAATATGACTTTAGATTACAAATGACACTGTATGTCACACTTCACAGTTTTATGTGGACAGACCTAATTACTTTAAACATTTGTCAATCTTCTCACATATATTAAACATATGCCAAGTAGGTTACTGGAAAAAAACTTGAAATAAAAATATAAGTATGCAAACACTTTAAAGAACTATCAAACTGCTTTGTCGAACAATTACAATTCTAGTATAAAAAATATACTAAGTTACCACTTCTTGTTGAAAAATAGCAATTGGCAAAACTGCTGATAGTCTCAATAATGTCTTTCTCAGCCTCACTCATGCTGTATGTGAGTTGGCCACGCCCACTTATTTACATTACGTTGTATACACAAAATAAAATTAAGATTTTGGTCACACTTTACAATAAGGTTTCATTAGTTAATGTATTTACTTGCATAAACAAAAGTTTTTATTAATCATAGTTTAACACTTACAAAAATGCATCATTAACTGTCAAATTCATACTTTTCAACATTTGTTAATGCACCGTGAATTAACATGAACTAAAAATGAACAACCGTATTTTCATTAACTAACATTAAATAACTGTAACAAATGTATGTTCATTGTTTGTTTATGTTAGTAACTGCATTAACTACAACCTTATAGTAAAGTCTTGCAAAGTGTTATATTTCATGCTTCGGTAATGATATATACCCAGGGTGCGAATTACACATTAACGATCAGCGGGGTCACCTTTTCAACTTTTTCAAACTAAAAAAAATGACTATGCATCTAATTTGACTTTACATTTTGGAAAAATGTAGAAACAAACTGCTATTTTTTAAGCAAAAAAGTGTTTTGTGAACACTCACACTTACATAGTCTATCAGTGCTCTCATCTAATTAATAATTAATTTATTCTCACATAAACTGATTGTGCATTCACAATGGTATGAACCCTTATAGGGGTGGTCAACTGTATATTTATGTATATTATAAATCTGTTTTCATTTTTAATATATATATATTTTTACGATACAGATCAGAGGAAACTATTTCTCACTATTTAGGACCCGTTTACACTAATACGTTTTACGTTTTAAAACGCATACGTTTTGCTACAGTTAATCCTTCCATCCACACTACCCGATTTTCCAGCCTTGAAAACAGATTTTTTTTTTAAATGCTGGTGAGGCCGTTTTGGTTTTAAAATGCTGCTGCTCCATGTCAGTGTGGATGGGGGAAAACAACAAACTATGCTTGTGATGACGTAACTTGCGACCTTAGTTGGCGAACGATGGTTTTGGGAAACGCACCCCTGGTTAGGACATCATAACATTTACACTGAACACACTGATTAAGCAGTAATTAGGTGTTGATCAAAAGTATATGAGTGTAAAATGCATCATAGCCTTTTCTCCGATAAAAATGCAGTTTCAGTAATCTTCCTCATTGTCAGGTTATCAAGAATAATCAGTTTAATGCACTCTCTTAATGCACACTTTAAATGGAATCTTCCATCGCATTAAAATCGCAATATGCAATGTTTACAGGTCTCAGTGCATATATTGTAAATGTGTTTATTATTTCCAATCTATCTAATGAAAAAGTGCTTCAGACTTTACACATTTCGCCTTCATAAAAAATGAATAGCGTTGGTTGTTAATACAGCCTGATTATAGCCTGTTAATCTCTGCAGTAAATTCAGAGGCCTGGTAAAAGCGGAAGGGCCAAGAGACATCAATACTACAGTGGAGAAATGAGGTCTGTGTGTGTGTGTGTGTGTTTGTGTGGAAGCAGACGCTGAAGCGGCAGAGTGTCACCACACACACGCTTCTGCATTAAGATTTCATGAGTTGGGAATGCTGGGCCATTTACTACTATCTTTGAGCTCACAGGAAGTTCTTGAAGGTCAGATAAGCCTGTGAAATAACAGGGAGGCCTGCGAAAGAAAAATTCTGACAAGGTTTTTAGATACAAGCGTGAGTGTGTGTTTTAAACTACAGAGGAATGTGTGTGTGTTGTCAGACCTGACTGCGGTCGCGTGCGCTGGTGTCTCTGATCTTCTGGATAAAGTAGAAAATGAGCCAAGCAGAGGAGATAATCATCAGGACGATAAAGGAGATGGAGACGAACACCAAGGAGCCGCGGTTGATGTTTTTGGGCATCCCTCTTGAACCCACGATCACGGACACCAGCACGGTCTGGTTTTTCTCCAGGAATCCCAGAATTTCCTTTCCGAAAGACTCTGTGATCATTACTGCAACTATATCTCCAGTGCCTTTTGGAAAGAGAAAATACATAAGACAATTGTGTAGAGGGGGGAAAAAAAGTACAGCAATTATATTATATTATATTATATTATATTATATTATATTATATTATATTATATTATATTATATTATATTATATTATATTTATTCTATTCTATTATATTATATTAATTTCATATTATATTATATTATTTTATATTATATTAAATTAAATTAAATTAAATTAAATTAAATTATATTATATGATATTATATGATATTATATTATATATATATATTTATTATATTTATTCTATTCTATTATATTATATTTATTATATTATATTATATTATATTATATTATATTATATTATATTTATTTCATATTATATTATATTATATTATTTTTATTATATTATATTATATTATATTATATTATATTATATTATATTATATTATATTATATTATATTATATTTATTGTATTCTATTCTATTATATTTATTATATTATATTTATTTATTTCATATTATATTATATTATTTTATATTAAATTAAATTAAATTAAATTAAATTAAATTAAATTATTTTATATTATATTATATTACCGTATATTATATTATATTATATTATATTATATTATTTCATATTATATTATATTATATTATTTCATATTATTTCATATTATATCATATTATATTATATTATATTATATTATATTATATTATATTATATTACATTATATTATATTATACTACATTATATTATAATATATAAATATATATTAATTTTGTATTATTATAAGATTAACACTTATTCAATAACTTATACATAACATAATATAATAATAGATAATATTTTTCTGAATACAAATAGTTTTTTTATGATCTGGAACAGGATAATTTACAAAGCGACTTATGACTGTTTAATGCCATTCATATTACACAAAGAAAACATGTACACATTGGACATAACTTTGGTTGTGTGCTGCATGATAGTGACACGCAAGTATTTGCATAGCACATTTTCCACATGGTGCTAGTTTCAATAAATTTGTTTAGAGTTGACTTTTATCAAAAGTATTTACAGTAAATGTCACTAAAATTTGTGTTTGTTTGGTTTAATGCTTTTCTTTGTTTTTGTCTGAATGCAAGTGAATATAAAACACTTGACGTGTTTTTACTGATCTGATTAAAGTGGACAACTCTGTAAGTACAGGTGTGAACAGGGTGTGAAAATTTTTGAGCTTGTCCACTTTCGGCCACACCCTTTGCAGATTTAAAACCAAATATTCAGTATTGTGAATGTTTTATTTGAAGGAGAACGTTAATAATGTGCTGATCATTTTATTCTATGCAAAGAAACATACAGAAATGAGATTTCAGCCTCTAAAGCTTTGGATGATGTTGCATGAGCTGCCTTTTCATATGATAAATTTATCCTTTGCATATTTATTTTATAAAAAGATTTTTGATGTTTTAAAAAGTTTGTTAAACTTTTAACTTAATAAAGCCATAAATATACATGTTAAAACAATGTAAATTCTGTGTTCTGAATATAAATTCGAGATCTCACTGGAAAAAACTGGAACTGGACAGAAAAATATATTTTATTTATATTGCACAATGCATTAAGTAGCCTATTCATAAAGTGTGTTTAATCGATCTGGTAATTTTATTATTATTATTATTATTATTATTTAATTTTTTTATTATTAGTGTGTGTACAGTATTACAAATCTGTTGGAGTATTATATTGAAAAAAGACTAAACAAAATTGCAACACTAGCAACACCAGGTATAAATGGAAATCAGAATTTAAGTCATATGTTTTTGATTCAATTCAATTAAATTCATGTTTATTTCTATAGCTCTTTTACAATCAAGATTGTGTCAAAGCAGCTTAACAGACATTGTAGTAAAGTCCAGATTTCCGAATTGAAGTTTATGTGCCCTATGTTACAGGATTACTGGATTATTTATTTTACAAATATGTCTAAGGTGTTTCAGATAAATATAGACCCATCCCCTGATATAGCCATTTTTGGTGTTCAAAAGATTTGGTCCCAGTTTAATTTTGAACATGATATTTTAGCTTTTACTTCATTATCAGCTAGGTGCTGTTTTCTACTTCACTGGAAATCAAATAAGCCTCCAACTACATCCCAATGGCTTGTGGATACCATGTATTTTCTAAAGTTGGAAAAGGGTATATGCTTTGGGATTATTATATTTTTTTTTTTAACGGGCAATGTTTTCAAGGTCAAGGTAAAATTGATTATCTGCTGTACACATACATCAACAAGACAACATATAAAATACAAACACAAAAATCTGATCTTAAAATACCTCCTAATATACATGTAAATACGGTTCCATAAAAACAATCCTTAAAAAATAAATAAAAAATACAAGCCCCCACTGCTCTCTATCCTACTTGCTCATTGATCAGTTTATTTGAAAAGGGAACAAAAGAATGTTTAAATCTATACTTGCATAACAAGATCCTGTATCTTCTGCCAGAATTTATCAACTCATACTCTAAAGACAGCACATGCAAAGAATCAAACAATATCAAATAAAATCTTGTTGGCTTCAATTGTGCACAACTCAAAGATACCTTTTAGCGAACCAAGTGTCTCCATTCCCATAATTTGTCCTGCCACACTCATCAGGTTATTTACTTGGGTTCTCTTTTTTACTGTCAGATTTACAAACCAAACAATAATTCCATACCTTAAAATAGACTCTTATTGTTGCTTTATAAAAAAGTTAGCATTATGCTGCTACTCACTACGAATAATCTTAAACTGAATCCCAAATCGCATACGCATGCCCTATTCTAGGCCATTTTGTAGTATAAAGAGTGTAAGTAGTGCGTTCACACTAAAAACTCTAAAAATACTAAGTGTGCTTTAATTACCCAGATGATGCTCTCATTCAGCCGGTAAAATGAAGTGTGTAATGACGGACACTTCACGCACTCTGTAACAACCGCAGGTTTGCTCATGTAAAAGGGCGGAGCTATCGGGCACACATGTTGGATAACTTTTATTTATTTTTTATGGTAAAAGCAAAATTCTCCTATGAGAGTAATTGTAGCGCCTCCTGATGGTGAATGCAGTTATACTCAAGGCAGGTATTATTTGGTAGTTTGTTCATTTATTTTACTGATTTGGCAACTGTCAAACTACATCAGGGAAACAGTTTGAATTTTCGCCTAGTAAAAAAACCCATTAGTGCTCCATTTGGGATGACACTACATACGCAGTTGAATGTGTAAGTACATAAGTGCATAGTGCATAAGTGCTCCTGGTGGGACATGCCTGGAATACCTCCCTAGGAAGGTGTCCAGGAAGTATCTGAAACAGATGTCCGAGCCACCTCAGCTGACTTTCGATGTGGAGGAGCAGCGGCTCTACTCCGAGCTCATCCCGGGTGAGAGATTATGGGTGAGAGATTACATTACTGCTGCCGCTGCACCGATCTGCCTGTCAATCTCACGCTCCATCCTTCCCTCATTCCTGAACCAAAACCCAAAACACTTGAACTCCTCCACCTGGGGTAAGGACTTTCCTCCAACCTGGATGAAACCCCTTATGAACTTCATTACATCGAGGGCCGTGATGTCACCCGGTATGGCGCAGCCGGGGCCCTACGCTGGAGTCAGGACTGGGGTTGGGGCTTGTATGCGAGTGCCTGGTGGCCAGGTTTTTTCCCACGAAACCCGGTCGGGCTTAGCCCAAAGAAGCAACATGGGAACATCTTCCTGCGGGCCCACCACCTACAGGGGGAGTCGTTAGGGGCCGGTGCATTGCGGAACAGTCGAAGGTTAGGACCAAGACAACCCAATTGTCGGGCACAGAAACTGGCTCTAGGGACAATCATTATTCATCCCTAAATATTTATATGAAGCAACCTGCTTAATGTCTTTATTATAAACCACAACAGAGCTCCTATCGCTCACTGACCTGGGGTCTAAGATGACCTCCTCCGTTTTCCTAATATTAATTTCCATCAAAGACCCCAGGTCAGTGAGTGATAAGAGCTCTGTTGGTTATTCTTAGTAATTTATTTTATATTTGTTTATAAATATTATTATCGTATACTGTTTAATTATAAATATTTACTTTCAATATTGACAACCGATCTGAATATCTGATTGGGATTGTAAAATAACTGCATTTAGTTGGTTGTAATTTTCTGTACACTTTTGTTACTCTTGTTTCCATTTTTCTTTTTTCTGTATTATTATTTTTTTCCTTTTTCTTTTTTTTTTATAAATGTTTTTTTTCTGATTTGTAAAAAAGAACAAACACAAAAATAATGGTATGTAACAACTTGTATAGTAAAACTGTCTGTTTTTGCAATAAAAAAAACTGAACATGAATGAAAATCAGTTTTTCACTTGAGATCCACATTGAGGCCTCTCATAATACCTTACAGGATAAAAATAATAATAATAATAAATAAACAGAGATCTATCAAAACATGACATTATAAAAGAAACACACAAAAAAATAAACCCATTTAAGGTCAACTACTATTTTTTAATCTGTCAACATTGAAACAAGCTGATCCTGTCCAGTTCAGTTTAATTCTCCTGGTCTGACCTAATAAATGTTCACACGAATGGCACAATAATCATGCCAACTCAAAATGAGGGCAATACTCTCTGTCCTTCCCTCCTCCACAAACACACACACACACACACATGATCACAATGATCTGGAGCTTAGGCCGTGCCACAGACACTGATATAATACAGACCCTTAGGCTTTGCAATAATAAGGTTAGAGCAGTACAGATGGAATCCTATTGCAGACCCGTCATGGTCAGAGAGAGATCTAATCTCATCGTATTCTACACTTGAACTGGCCTATATAAAGAAAAACAAACACAAAGACAAATGCCATCATATGCATCAAAACGTGATTCAAAACACTGTGATATTTAGATTATAGAAAAGATATGATTAACCTTCAATGGCACAATACAGTACGAGATGCATTCCAGACTGCCTCTCTGGCGGTCTCCTGACATTTTCATATATCAGTCAGTGTTTGGTTTATGGCATTTTAAACTGCACGGCTTTGGATAAACAGACATCTTTGAGGTGAAGTTCTTTGGTGAACCGCTGAGATGCTGTAGAGAAATATTAAACTGGCTTTTTCCAGTGCTGAGTCTCAATGCCTCTGGGGTCTACGAGGCACATATCTACTTTCACAGCTTTGGAGCAGTAGACAGCATGTGAAAGAACCATAAGGGACACGAGTTATACCATTAAACGCACCACATGGAGTTTGCGGTTAAAAAAAAAAAGTCAAGAATAGGGGAAACAAATCTTGTGATAAATCCTAAAAGCTTGGCACAGCCTGACTACTTTAATATCACTACGAGAAATAAATATGAATAACATTATGGGGTATATAACATGGGCTTGACATTAACTTAGTATTAACTTAGTAGCTTTCCAACATTACTAGCCACTCGCTATTTTCACTAGCCACACTTTTGTTGTTGGGAAAATATATTTTATTTGCATGAATTTGACTTTGAAATGCTAAAATTACATGATTTAGACTTTGTGTTATGTCCACATGCCTCTTTATTAATTTCTCTTTTTGTATGAACTTGCTGCGTCGCGCCATAGCGAATTTGCTATTTACATGACGACTTTGTAAGTGAAAAAACTGAGCATTTTACTAGCAAGAAAACAGTTAAACAGAGCATCTACAGCGTGAGAATGAGAGTTCAGTCTCCTCATAATTTACTTTCACTTTCACTCTTGTGGATAAGGAAGTATTGTACGCAACGACATCAATTAGCCTATAAATAATTAATTTCGTTTGTTAAGCGCATAGATTTGTTTCAAAACTATTTCTAAATTCAGTTAAAGTTTCCAGCAAACGAATAAATGAACAATAATAACAAAATGTGTTCAAATTAATTGAGTTATATCCTAATACACATGCTATGCCCCATATGGTCTAAAAGCTGGCAGGTGGGCAAATCTAAACTTGTTTTTAATAAAACAAATATAAATATGCATATAATAAATAATACTGCTAAT